>NC_092831.1:15642500-15942500 GCF_039878825.1 Excalfactoria chinensis
ACAAAAAAAAGCACAACAACAACAACAAATGACAACCTACAGAGAGAAAAAAATATGTAAAAAATACTGGCACTACTGTGGTAAATAAATTACTAACTCAGAAAAGCAGCAAAAATGCTGCTCTTTGTGGAGCTCTTGCAAGCTCAGAGGCAGCTCTGGTATGCCTCTGAAGGCTGACGGTTGCTTCACATGTGTGTCTGAAGACAATTTTTTCCCCAAAGTTGAGGTAAAAAAATCAATTTTCTTCCAGAACCAGCTGGCTATGGGACTAACAGCAAGCACACAGCCTACCACATTTTACAGACTACAAAGGCACAACCAGACCTACATAAGCCTTTTGCAGGGGTTTTATCTGGAAAATACAAGTGGCTTGAGGAATTCCTAATTATTTTTTTTCCACTTTATATTTTCATATTCAATTTATTCTGATGACTTAGGGTTCTTGCTATTAAAATTTGTGACGTTTCCTCTAATGTCAGTGCTTAGCTTTAGCCAAGTGACAGCTTTCACTTGACTGAAGGAATCAGATATGCTCAATATTTTCCTTCTCAAATGAGGATGAAACCTATCTTCCCCAAATAGACCTAGCTTTAAACTAAACAGACCAAACTTTGTATTCTTCAAAGAACAAATTTTCTTGGTTTCCACTATTTAGGTAATTTCTATATTAGCTCTTCTCAAGAAGAGGAACAAGTGTAGGTGCATTATTCCAAGTGGTCTTACCAGTTGCTGTGGAATGGAAGCTACATCTCTGTCCTACTCAGGCTAAAACATTCAAGGAATTGCACTTTCTATCACATCATCAGAACCACACCAGGACCTCATAATGAGATGTTTCTCTCATTTTTTTCAGTGTGTTTTTGTGGCTTTGCTTTTCAACACATAGTCCTTAATTCTCAGATTTTATGTATCTTAAATGTTAGTAGTGGTGTAATTTATCTGCATTCAGAAAATAATGTAAGAGTTCTAAATTTTTTCAGTAATGATATGTCTTCAGCACCTGGATTTATCACCACTTTTCCAGTTACTGTACTTTGTATATTTTTTAAATTTGATTTTAGATTCCTGATTTTAAAAGTGTGAAATGAGTAACACCTGGCAAAAATGTTACTAAAAAATACTCCCCATTTCTGTGAAGGTGATATTCTAACCGTCTGCTGACAGAATAGAGGGTCCTTTGAATCAGAATACCATGGGGTAGTGAATCAACAAATAATGAAAATTTAAGAAATATAACAGTACAGCTACGTGAAACTGCATTTCTAATCACAACAAATATTATAATCAGGTTTATTTGACAGACTTTACTTTCATAAAACTTGTTGACTTATATTATTTGAAAACATTCTTTCTCCTTCACTATTCATGAAGGATCTTAACCAGCCTGCTCTTAGACACATTACTTTGCTGAACACAGGTTGCAGCAGCCACTGGCTTGGAAGAGGAATGTGAAAATACTCTCATCCCTTCTCCACCAGTCTTAGACCTACTAACACTAGGAATTTACTCATATTTGAGACAGGTAAAATAATTTTCCACTCCCTAACCTCCCATGCCCTCTCTCCTTTGTAGTCAGTACACTAAGTATTTTGGAGATAAATGAAAGGTATTTTACACCTGGAAATATCATTATATAAATGAGTCATATTAAGAAAGAAATAGATCATTATTGTTACCTACAGCCTGGACAGTGTCATAATGAGGGAAGCAGAGAGCATAAAACAAAAATCTTTAAGAGCTAGCTCTTCGTGAAGAAGTGTTCTCTATTGTCTTTAATTAAATTGCTAAGTTTGAGAAGTTATTTATTTTCCATGGAGCAACAGCTTGCCTGGCAGTCTCCTCCAAGGCTTCTCAATTTTAATTACTTAATTACTTTCATTAGAGAGGAATCCATATGAAATTTTATTTCATATAAGTAAGAAAGAAAAAATCACCTATGGTTTAGTCTCAATAGTTTATATTTGTAGTATGAAGGAGAGCAGCCAAGGTCAGATAGGTGGCTCTCAATCTACTGTATTAAAAAAAATGCCCTGGACCTATAGGTAGCAATTTCTTAATAATTATAACAACCCAAGGATAGCTAGTCTTGGAACACAAAACACACAAGCCTCAGACTACAGCTCTCTCAAGTCAGCAAACCAAGCTGCTTCATTTGCTCAGGCTGTGGAGAAATCTTCACGCTCTCCAGGGATACAGAGCCATCCATCCAGTCTTTCTTCAGCCAGGTCATAATTAGAAGAGAAACACATTTTTAAACAGAATCTGTGTATTGTACGATTCTGAGCCATTACTATGAATCAGAGCATTTTGATATTCTTAAAAATGCTTTAACATAGTCAATATTTAAGCTACAACAGGAATGAAATATAAATATTATCTTATGATAAGGTTAAAGAATAGTTTTGCATATACTTTAAGTGTGCACACAGTACACACCTAATTTTTGTTGTTTTTTGTTTTGTTTTGTTGTTGTTTTTTTTTTTTTTTTTTACTTTTGTCAAAACAGAAGCTTATGTATCTTATGTAAGCCATATGTAATTCAGATTTCTGGTATTATAGGACTAACAGTTAACCTGTCCTCTTTCTATGTAGGCCAATATGTGTGTGTGTCTATTTAAAATATACGAAGTAACATTTTGGAAAATGAAGTTACTTGGAAACAAAAATTACCAACTCAGGATTATCTTAAATATGCACTTATATGTACTTATAATATATGTACTTATAAATGTATTAATACATTTATTTTAGCAACTCTTCCTTTGAAAAGTGGTCAAACATCTTTAATGTAAAGTGAGAAGATGCAAGGTTTAAGATTCCTTCATTAACAAGGTTCAATACTTCTATCAGAGCAGCTTAGGAAGTGGGGAATCCTGTACATACTTAAAATTCCTGAGGCTCCTTACTAATAGTATTTCCTACCCAAAGATGTAAAATACTGTGCAATGTTTTAACATCCAATCTGACACTACCAGATTTAGCAATTAACTGTGTATACAGCAACCAGCACATCCCCACAAGGGGTGTTTTGCTGTTCATGACAGTGCTGGTAACCTAATGATGTACAAGAACAGCCATACACACAAAGTTCTCATACAGAATTTCTTTCAGAGTCACGAGGCATGATGAAAACTTGTGGGATTGAATCATTCATCATGATTTCAAAACGAACTCAACCCAGCAAGAACTTAAATCAAATCTAAAACACTTTATTTTATCTGAGGAATTACCCTGAAATGTTTCAAAACAGAATGGTATGGTCAGAGCCTACTTCTTGCAAGTAGTAGAGTAATAGCATAAATCTGATACACACTGGCTCAAGCTATTGTAACTGTTGCCAAAAGGCACCAGCCTCTTGGAACTGAGTCCAACTGTCTTTTGCACTGGAAACTTTGTTACACATCCCAGCCTCAGGCACCTCTTTAGATTCTGGAAGGGCTATCTGAAGTGTGAATATCAGTGTCCAGCAAGGTTGGTCATGTAACTGTTCATTTTCACAACCTAAATCACTTTCACGCTGCTGAGTTGCATCACTCACTTCTCAGTGCTCAGGAATTATTTGAGAAGAAGTTGACAAGGAAACAAAGAAAATAAGCACTTGTAAAGCACTTAAAGGTGCACAGAAAACAAAGCGTTTATGAATCACGTGCTGTTTAATTTTATCTTTACCTTCTAACTTAGCATTAACCATTGTAGGATTCTAGGTAAAAAGACTGATGGTCCCTAGAAACTGTGACTGGTACACTGCTAATACCTCACCCTACAGCTCTGGTAACTCTTAGTATTACCTTTGAGTGAAATATTAATTATTTTCCTCAACTCTGCTGCACAGACTAGAGATTGCAATTTGCTTTTAAGGAAGTCTGGACTTTTGTAGTGAGCCTACAAATATGCAACAAAAGTCAGTATTTGACGTGTTAACATCCTACTTGGGCAGGATTCTCAACCTCTCTATATCTCAGCACCGTGTTAGAATCCAACAGAGCTGGTGATGTGATGTTGTTTTTTATACATACATACATATATATATAAATATATGTACTTCTGAAGGTAAGAAGCCACCCACTAAGACTACCACCAACCAGCAATCTGGGTTATTCTTGACAAGGTTTTGTGAAAATAATGACCAAACCTAGCCCAGTTTCCACTGTGAAGAAATCATAACCTTGAGTTCAGTGTCTAATCCTGGAATGAAGTGTCAGCATTCCCAGAAATATTACAAATTGCCATTACCAAAGTAAATCTACTCAAACAATCTTTGTCTATGTGGGAATTCAGAAGCTGAAGCTTTGTGGCTTGCATGGCAAGGCTGTAGCTGTTAAAATGAACCGTTACTAATTGATAGGGGCTTCAAAATGAAGTTATATGGTATTTGAGATCCCGTTTTGATCTTTTTTACTTTCACATATGTGCCCTTCTGTATCCTGTGGATCTTCTATGTGGCTCGGTGGGTACATGCTCCACATGGTATTCTGCCTTTCTGATGTTTAAATACAGCACATAGGCTCTTACACATGGTGTAGGATCTGCCCTTTGATGGACATATAATCAAGCAGGAATTTGAAATATGGCCAAGACTTTGCTTTTATTTCTTGACTATTGGACATAAGTGTGAATTTAGCCAGTAGAATTTATTCTTTTATTGTACTAGATAAACTGAAATAAGTGGGAAAAAAGTGGGAAAATCCTTTTTTTTTTTTTTTTTTTTTTTTTTTTTTTTAAATTGTCTTTCTCAGTCAGTTCCATAAAGTGTAGTATAAGCTATTGGTGTTTAAACATATTTAATATGATAGCATTATCAATATAAGAGATGATTAGGAACTATTTTATTCTCATGAAAGAACTGATAAGTGTTTCTAGTTTTCTTTTAGTCTTATTACTCGGTGCCACACATGAGCACATTTCCTTTAACTCACTTCTGGGTAGGTGTTAAAATACTTGTAACAAAATTTCTCAAAGGCCCTTCTCTACCAAGGCAGTTTTCTCTATTATTTGTTTGTAGATCTGTTTGTGGGCAGTTCTTCTAAATACCCATGTAAACTATTTTATTTTTATACTCTATATCATTATTCATATAGCAATATTTTATTTATATATATTTTATTTATTTATATTCATTATATAGATATATATAATGTAATAAAATGCAGAAAAAGTATATTCTAATCAAGCATATTTGCACACTTTCTTTTTGTATAGTTTTCTATGCAATTGAAATTTTTCTTTACCTTACATAGATAACGGCACACAATAATTAAAGATTTTAGAATTCATCTGTAACATCATTGCTGAGTGTAAACTTCAACAAGAATAGCATGTAACTGAAGCATTAGTGCAATTTTTTTTTTTTACTATGAAGCAAACTAACATTCAGTTATTCTGCTAAGCTAGTTATTCTGCAAGTTACAAAAGGATATTTCCATCTTAAAGGAAAGTTGAAGCCTGAAGAACTTGTTTTGCTTATAAAATGTGATCTAAAGATTTTATATATGTATACATGAAAAACCTATTTGTTTTGCAGTATTAAAATATTATCCTACATAATAATATGGCAAAGAGAATAAATCAAATGGATGACTTCAAACAAAAACTCTATAGAAACAATACCAAAACATTGCATTTAGATTTCTTTTTTTTTCCCCACTCATCAATAGTCAGTTCACTTTTCCCAGATCTACATGAGGTCGCTCAAATGGCCTTGGCTCCTTTTGCAATTTCTTAGCACCCAAAAGAATTTCAGAAGAACTCGTGTTCTGGCTCTAAATGTACAAGGTCAGAAGGTTCTGAGGAGAAATTTTATGGAGTTTCAGTAACACTGCAGTTCATGTTATGCTGCTCGTGACCACCAAGCAAGTAATATATTGAGTCTGCTATTCAAAACCAGGAATTCCTAAAATACATCTATAAGAAATGTTATTAAAAATACCTAAGCCTGAAATCATTTGCATAGAAAGTCACAGTATCAGACTTTTTAAAAGCAGACATTAAATATCAGTGTATGCTTTACAAATGTTGTGAATGTCATACCACTACTGTCTCTTTTTTTTCTCTAGTAGCTGAAGATATTGCAGGGAACAATTCACAGAACTGCCGTATATCAGAGAACTGCACCATCACAGAACATGTCCTGCATCTGACTGTTGTCATTTTGTACTCTAGAGCTGCTGGAGGATTATGCCTAGTTTTTGATGGCCTTTGTCTAACTTCCACCACAATCTTCAGTTTTTGCTCTATTTAACCCTTCTGCAAGCTATGTGGTCCATGCATTCCAAACCCCTAATTTATCATTACTGTATTATCATTCCAGAGTCCCTCTTGGAAGTACTCATCAAGGACAATTCAATGGCTACTAGTTCCTTTGCCACAAAGATAACTGTTTTCCTAACTTAGAAACAACAAATGACTGTAAAAATATTTCTTTCTAAATTCAAAATCTAATTTGTTATTATTTTTGAGTTATAGAAATGTCTAGGATATATATATATATTGAAATAACAAAGCTCTAATATTTTACGCTCACAAAATTCTCTTGCAGCTTTATTTATGAGGAACACATGTTAACAGGAATAGTTAAATAATCATATTCAATCAAGCCAGATCTCTGGATAAATAGAAATTCAATGAAATGAGATGCAGTGAAAATACTGAATATGGCTTTGGCAGTTTGTTGATAACTGAACTTATCACAGAATCATAGAATAGTCTGAGTTAGAAGGAACCTTTAAAGGTCATCTAGTCCTACTCCCCTGCAGTGAACAGAGACATCTACAGCTTGATCATGTTGCTCAGAGCCTGGCCTCAAATATCTCCAAACAGGGCTTCTACAGGGCAAAATTAAAATCTTTAGCCTTTGTTTGTTTGTTTGTTTGTTTTGCCAGTAAGTGTAAAACTGATGTAGTGTTTAAGAGATAAAAGTATAATTCCTGTTTTCTAGAAAGGAAGCACAGTGTATTAATTAGAGGTAATGCCACATACTTTTAACTTTAATTTTGAATAGAAAAGGTTTAAACTACATTCTGTGTAAAAGAGAAACAAAAGTGCAACAACTGAGTAGAAACCATTATTCCTAAATAACTGAAGAGCCACATATGTTCTCATGTTTTCTTAGTTCCTTGGTTCCTTTATAAATAACTGACCAAATTGGTTAGTAGAACATTAGAGATACTAAGTCATCAAATGCCAAATGCCACACTACTCAAAGGAGGACCTCAAGAGAGGACTTTTTTTTTAAAGTAGTAAATTATCATTAATCCACAAAAGTCAGTACTAGATCATCACCTGTGGAAGAACCCATATTTCATAATTCTTCCTATTCTTCTGTACCATTAAGATTTTTCCAATTCACATACATGAAATTGAATATTGTTGAGTACACTAAAAAGCAATCTAAAAGATTACTAAGAAAGAAGGCAAATAGTTGGATATCTAATGGATGTTGACTGTTTTTCCCTCATCGCTAAGAAGGAACAGGTCCCTCCTGAGTGAAAAGGTGTGGCAGGGAGAACCTATCCATAATGATGCCATCGTCCTTATTGTCATCTGCTGTTCAGAACACCAAAGTGTATTTTGTTCCACTTCAGTGCCATTTAGAAAGTTAATATCATACAACCTTCTTCTTTGTAAGAACAGCACTCATCAAAACACTCCCAAGTAAATTCTCATATAGCAGAACAGTTTTGTTTTCAGAGTTATGAGAACAGCCATAACGCAATGAACACGTAAGCCCAAAGCTAGTGGGGGGATGAGAATATATTTGAATTGTGAGTGTCTTTTCACAGCCTCTGACCTAAAATAACATTCTTACTCTTTTTGTATCTACACCAAAGGCACTTTGTGTGGGTGAATAAGGTCCATTGCTGAAAACAATCATTTCAGAAGCTTGTTTTTGTCTTACTGATGGCTAGGGTTACACTGCAGATTGAACTGTAAAATATTCCTTCACTGCTCCTTCATTTCAGTGAGATGGGAAGTTTTATCCCTATCAAAGATATTCCACATGAAAAATATTCACGGATAATGCTGGATGCACAAAGAAATCTGCACATATTTTTAACTTTTGGGAGAAACAATAGATCACCATGTAGTCATGTCATACAAATTCTTAGCCCAGCAGTCAGTCTGTCTGAAGAAACAAACATGTACTAGAATATTTGCCAGGCTTTCTATACTTTGACTTCAAAAAGCACTTGCAACAGC
Organism: Excalfactoria chinensis; assembly: GCF_039878825.1. Classification (NCBI taxonomy): domain Eukaryota; kingdom Metazoa; phylum Chordata; class Aves; order Galliformes; family Phasianidae; genus Excalfactoria; species Excalfactoria chinensis. The sequence continues at coordinate 15,650,697 of NC_092831.1, forward strand.
ATGAAGGATTTTTGCGAATTCTTTTACAAAGTTAGTTAGTAGAGATGATCATTTTCACATTAAAAAACAAACAAACAAAAAATAAATAAATAAACCACATACACACACAAAAAAAAAACCCGCTTTGGAAACCTTATTAAAAAACAAAAGCAACAACAGTTTTTATGCTGTGCCCTATCCAGCTGACACTGTCCTTTTGCAAAGCCAATGACTTGTTAGTACCCCTAGCAGGAGTGGGAACAGATGCGTCCCTGACAGGCGATGGATGGTCAGGGTCCATCTGGCCAGTGCAGCCTGGACAGAAATGATGTATACAGCTTCATCAGAGAATGACTGTCATCAATCCTGTGCCATGGATAGCGTAAATGACAGCTATGCTGCAGCTGAGGCCCAGGTGTGAGAATGAAGAGGGGCTGATTTAAGAATGCTGGGTAATCGGGAATGTATAGTCTCCTGGACTTTAATTTGTATCTTTAACCTCCTATAAATATCCCTGTATATTGAAACAGGTATGTGTTTTTTTAAAGAGTCTGATCATGAAATTAGCTTCAGGATGACAGACACTCTTTGCTCTCCTTTAGCTGCTGATTACCCCAGTTCCCAGTATACATTAACAAATGCATGCTGAGCTTTGGCCACTGTACTGTGGGCTCCACAATTTAATTATTACCTCATTGATTTTTCATGTATTTCAATTTTCTTTTCTTCAAGTCATAGTGACTGTCCTATTGGGGGCAATGTTTGTTTTCTCTTTCCAAGATTTCCTTGTGGAATTTATTTTGAATTCAAGGATTATTTTTTTAACCCATCAGGATCTCATATTTGCTTAGCCTGTCAGTTAATAGACAGGTGGATGCACAACCTCTGAAAATTAAACTGAACATTAAGGTTGATGCCAAGTATAAACAGAAAACAATAATTCAGTGTCCACTGGCAATCCTTTACTAAAGGTACCTCTATTTTTCAAATGGTCCCTTTTAAGCATGCATCAAAGAGTATGCATAATTTGCATATATTAGCATTTTATTATTTCATAGCGCAGGGGATGTGAAAATGGACACAATTATTGTACCCTCACAGGATATTTCTTTGCTTGTATTACTATTTCATAATAAATCATTTTTTGTTATCAGTGGATAATATGGACTGCTTTAAAAGCACATGATATTCTGCATGCTTCATATAAATGTATGAATCAGTCATTTCAGCAAACAGAACTATTTTCATTGTCATAAAAAGACATCATCCAGAATCATATTTTTTTCAGAAGCAGTTAATTGCCAAGGACTGTGTTTTGACCGAGTAAAGGTCAAATGTTGCATCCTGGAAACATGAGATGTTTGTTGACATCATACTATATACAATATACTGCATGCATAACTTCATTATAATAGAGAAAACTAAAAGGAAGAAAAAAGAAAGAGAAAAAAAATGCAAAAAACAAAAAACTTCCAAAGTCTGGCCCTTGTTTCTTGCAGACATAAAGCTTACTGTGTATTTATCTTAGACTGAAACTGAAAAAAAAAAAAAAAAAAAAGCCACAAATCCCTGCAGCTCTACCAAAAGAAGCTTTAGGAAAACATGATATGAATTGTAGATGCCATTATCGTAAGGTACTGTATAGGACGGCACTCCAAACATCCCTATTCCAAGCACAAAACCCCCATTCCATGCACTTAACTTCAGTTAATATGCAGCGTACACAGCAGAGAGGCCTTAACATGAACTTTAAAGAGAAGGCTACAGCTGGCCACATTAATTGCAGGTTACAAGGAATGTGATCAATTTTTATATCTGAGTGCTGCCTTTCGCTGGTTCTTCTTTGAGTTCCTGGAACAGAAGTGGAATATAAGGGCAGCAGAGGAAAGAGGGGATTTTTTCCACATTCTTTTCCACCCAAACAGCTAGATGAAGTCAACTGGCTTTGAGTTATACCAATACCAACATTTGAATGTGTCTGTACCATTGTGTGTAAGATCATAGGAGTACAAACGTAAGCTTGTACATATGTCTGAAAAGCCATATTTTGAAAATGGTTCTGTTGGAGAGGAGAGGGAAAAGAAAAAGGTCTACTCTGAATAAAGGAATTTGAAATTTCCTTAGGAACCAATTCTTCTTCTGGACTACATGTAACTTCCTAGCCTAGAGGCAGTAAACCTAATTGGTAAAAAGTCATCACCATCCAAATAAGCAGATGAAGAGCTGTCATTTGGATTTCCCTGAAGAATACTAATTTACACCAGGAGTTCCTTGCAGAGAAAAAAAAAAAAAAAAAAATTTTGCAGAATTTTTGTTTTTATCAGAACAGTAATGCAACAACAACCAGAACAGTAGTGCAACAACAACAACAAAACCATTAAGTCCATACAAAGACTACGCTACAGGTTTCTGTAAAAGTGAGATGAATTGTACCTACACCATCTTCTGGCATTAAGTTGCCTACGTAGAGACTTTCAAAAAGCACATGTGGAATTTAGAGTTGATGATTTCTAGAAAGCCTTAGCAATTTGTGCCCTGAAATTCCTGAGCACTTGAAAAAAATCTCCCTTTTAATATTTTATGGGGCTGCCTTTAGAATCTGAATAGAGCCCCCATCTGTTTAGGCTTACTTGTTACCACCAGTAGTGCAGGTCAGCACTGATCAGATCGATACACTCTCAGGAGAAGACAGAAGTGGAAGAGGGCCATGGAGCTCTGAGCATTTACCCCCATGAATCACAATTACAAGAACACCTGTGCTAACAAACTGTGCCCTGATCTGCTGGGAAAACATGTACAGTGCTCAGTAGCCCCCAGAATTTCTCATTTATTATCTCTGGTGGGTTGGCCTGCAGTTGAATATAGTGCACTCAAGACCTCTTAGGATGACTAGGCGGGTTTTCATGCTTCATCTCTAACATTTTTATTTTACCATTATCTTCAAAGTACTATAGGATGCTATACAAATTCACAAATTCATTTGTTATCTGTTTCACCACCATCTGAGAAAAGTTATATGTGAAGTACATTTACATAAGGAGCAATGTACACTTATGGATGCGCTGCTAATAAGCTGTGTCTTTATATCACATGATAGAGAAAAGATAAAATAGAATGCTCTATGGTAATGAGAGTGCAAAAATTAGGAAAAATAAGCATATAATACTTGAAAATAGCTCCCTTGCACACCATTACAATACTATCTGTTATTATAGGTATAGAACAGCTTTATTATTTCTGTATCATTATAGTAAATTATCCACACATGGTGTAAGGCAAGCCGGCACTATAATGAGGAAATTCCACTGTGTGAGAGGGTGGACTATCAGGAAATAGGAATTACAATCTTCACTGCCTTTAAAAACCACTCTCTAAAGGCAAGGATATATTAGTGAATCTCAAGTTTCTTCACTTTTGTGTAACCATAACACTGCTGTACAACATCTATGACACATTTTGTCATAAATGTCAGGAAACTAATAAATTATAAATTCATCACTAAACAATGAAACTGTATGATCACAGAGAAGACAGAATGCTTCCAAACTCTCACCGTGAAATTTGGCAGATAATATTGATAGTATGCAACAGGCACAGCTATGTCTTACATACTCTGTCCTCTCTTGGCTTCAAAAGTCACTTGGCTTTTAACATACTGAGAAATGGTGAGTTGGAGATTAGGACAGATGAAGACCTGGATTTGGTCTCCTTTTCTGTCTGGAAATCTTGCCTAGGTAAAATCTGAGACTTAGAACATATGTTCAGGATGTCTGTCTGTATGCCCTTCAGCCTTGTTAAAAGAGCGGCTGCTTTACTCCTGACTAGGCTGTGGCACATCTGAAAATCCCAGATATATGGTATATATGCTGTGAATAAACCATTATGGTGAAATACAAATCCAGTGAGCTGACGCTTGGAAGAAATACCACAGCAGCTAGCTTGAGCTGTGCTTCTGACATGTCAAATAACTTCTCTGTGTTGAGGAAATCCAGAATTTACTGCATTTGCATTCAAAGACCAGGCACATTCATGATAACTAAAGCATCCAAGTAAGGTAATCTGTGGGTTATCTGGGAACATTTCAGTCTCCACATTCAGATACTAATTGTACATTTCTTTATATTTTTTTTAGCACACAAGGAATAGCCATTACCACAACAATCCGATGTCTGAAAGTCAGGAGAAAGGTAAAGGAGGAAGATGGAAAAAAAGGTGATAGGAAGGAAGGAATGTTGCAACAGCTGGAGAAATTCCATCTTCTGTAGAGATCATATGTGAGAACATGCTTTGGGGGAAAGAATCAGCTCAGCAAGATAACATTATTCTCTCTAACATAATTCTTACTGCTACATTTGTATTTCTCTAGATTCAAAATTGGATTTGATCACAACCAGAAAGATATTCAGCTGAGTTACTTTTTTCTTCTATTTCTCTGTTAAAAAGTCAATGAAGAATACTGGACTTGTGAAATATTTCTTCAGTTGAGGAAAAAAAACAAAAACAAAAAGCAAAAAACTCTAAACCCAAAGATTTCTCTAATTCTGAACCATCTATTTCTCCTGCTCCTCCTACACCTACTTTTTTGTCACTGTTGTGTTTTTAATTAGGCTACCACCTTCAAATTTCCTCAAATCAGACCACATTCAGTATATTTCCTTGTACAAATCTTGTCAGATCTTTCCAGGAAAAATAACACATGGTACTGAGAAAACAAATTAGGAGGATGAGTTCACAAACACAGCGTACACATACACTTCTTGTCATTTACAATGCCTTTTCAGTTATTACTCCAGCCAGTGAATCAGTGTAAAACAAAACAAAAAAAGGACAAACAAAAGTGAACGTCTGTATTTCTTACGAGGATCAATTTACACTTTTGTAGGCAAATTAAGATGGGAATACCTAATCAGAGATATTAGTCAATTAAACCAACTTTACTCTGACTATACTTGTGTACTCAAGACTTCATATAGTTCTATTGAGCCTTAAAACTCCTTTGAAGCATTTTTCTATTCAGGTTTTGGGACTTGCTTGATTGGAAACCACTAAGCATGCTTAACTGTGCCACATATTTTTCCTTCTGATTAAAATGCAGGCTGGCATAAGCAGAGACTGATGGCCTCTGAGTTTATAGATTGACCAGGGCACCTGCCGTGCAAGCATCTTTGTGCTGCCCATCACTGAATTTCATTCTGACCTTGAAGCATCACACTTGATAAAGCTGAAAGTTAGTTCCTTTTCTATTTCCAGACCGTTTTTCAGTATCCCTTAACAGACTGTCAATTATATTCTGCCACAATGGTTCTTGCTTCTTGTAGGTTTTAGCTCTCAAAATGATTGCAAAGTTGATATTTACTCACAGACTTTTGTAGTCATTTTGCATCTTTCTGATTTCATGTATTTTTAAATAAATCATAGGAATACATTCATTACAGCTTGAGCCTTGAGAAATTTGCTGAACACCTGAGACTGTAGTTAAATATACTGGTACCTGCCAAGGCTTTTTAGATAGAAGTCTTTTCAACTTAGTTTGTAAGCAACAATTGGAAATGAAATTTCCTCACAAAAGTAGAGCACATTCTGAACTGTCTCTTCCAACACTACAGGTAGATATACAGTTCACAATGAATGCCAGCACTTCTCAGTACAAAGCTTAAAAGTTCGGCTCCAGTGTAGAGCAAAATGAATACAGGAAATGGAAAAATAATGTTCCTGTGTTTGTGAAATTTCAAATCATTGTACTTTTTTTGTCTGCAATCAGAGTAATTTAAGTACACTGGAAACTAAAGTTTCTTTAACTCTATACTAAAGATAATCATATTTTACAACACAGAGGATTGGAAGAAGTAAGTTTTTAGTAACAGACTAACCCAAAATTAGTGTAGCACTAAGAACATAAACACTTAGGTATTTGGTTTTAATAATAATTAAGTTAATTCCTAAAGCACATACAAAAATCTTGTCAGAGGACAGACAAAATAAACATAATGCAGTTTCTAGAATTAGAACTCTAAATTGTTTCTTTGGCCTCCGAAACTTAAGCAAAACCAATGAGCACTTCACTGCCTGAGTAATGCTCATGACGTTGCAACAGTGCACCGGATAGCTTCCTGGAATGGCTTATACATAAAATATAGCAATAGCTTTAGCTACAAAACACACCAAACATCTGAAGATAAGCCATCAAAAGCAAGGAAATTTTGATTTCTATCTGAGGCCTGTGACATTTACAGGCTATACAGGAATACATGGGATGTTATACAGCATTGCGCATCATTATTGTGGAAGTCATTGTTTCCCTTATTAGTGCTCTAGATCTGTACATTACTTCCATTGCAGGTCATGACCTTCATGCTGACAGTCCATCCTTAACTCACCCTTTTGTGCCTAGGTATTGTAGCAAATTTGCTACAGTACGTGACATCTCACACTTGAATTTTCTGCAATATTTGAAGACATGTATCCCATTCAAATGCACTACTTACCAACTCAGAGGTCTTCGGGAAACTATTAAGAAGATATGGGACACATATCTAAAGTCAAATTAGATATAATTTCATTTGTAAGTGTTGTATTTTATTATAATATTTAAGCTGTATGTCTCTGTAGAGCTTTTAATTTTATGTGATAGAATAAAGTGTAAATGAAATACTTTGCAGCACAATCAAAAGAACCCCAATATGTTTTTAAAGTACATTAACATTTTGCAGACAAATAAAGGTATCAGCTCACCAGGAACATGCAAAATAGAAACCGCTCAACATCCTATTTTCTCTTCATATTGCTTACAAGCATAATTTAATATGCTGCTAACATGTTAGCCTTTCATTTTTAATGCAATCAAAGATAAATGACTGAAACTTAGCGGAGATTCTGGACAACTCCTGAACAACTGTGATTGACACAGTATAGTCCTGTAATGGAGCAGTTTGTATGCGGACATTGACATGCCAGAGCTATTATGATAGATCATATCAATTCGTAATTTTGCCTCATAAATATGTAGTCTTATTGACACAGTATTTCCTTTGCTACAGTGCTAGTGTATAGGGTTGGTCTTTGTGCTGAGGACTCTGAAGCATAACCTGAAAGGATATGATCTGTGGAGAAAAATAATATTCCTGTTATAATTAGTCACTTTCTGTTTCAGTACCAGGAAATCAGTGTGAAATCCAGGCAAAGAATTGAGTTGATGATTCTCTGTCTGGGAGTTCTTTAATATTTATTTAGATTCACTGTCTACCTTCCTTATACCCTCAACATAAAATTGCTCAGAATTTGGCAAAGTATGAAAAATTGTTTGGTTAAGTCATTAAGAAAGAAAGAAAGAAAAAAACAGTTAGGTTTTATGGTCATATAAAGAAAGAACTTAGCTGCAACATTTTGCAACATTTTCCTTTGTTATTTCAAAGGAATTCTCTGTGGACTTGTTTTAGCAAATTAAATTTTGCTGAACAGTACCAGGTCTCTCAGCTTTTCTCCATAAGGGAGATGCACCAGGTTCCTAACTATCTTTGTAGACCTCTGCTGGCCTCTCTCTAGAAGTTCCCTGTCTTTATTGATCTGAGGAGCCCAGAACTGGACACAGTATTCCAGATGTGGCTTCTCCAAGACAGAGCTGAGAGGGTGGAATACCTTCTGGCCATGATCATTTTAATGCATCCTAGGATACCATTGGCCTTCTTGGTCACAAGGGCACACTGTGAATGACACAGTTCACCTTAAGTGCCCAACAACATTCCTATCACTTTAGTTTCACACCTTAGCTTTTATTTCCATTCTTGCTCTTGTACTTACTATCAGGTCAGTATGGGGAGGAGAGGATGCTCAGTGGATATGAGTCACTTGGCTGATCTCAAAATACAGTGAGCTGATTCACACCAGCTGGCAGCCTGCATGCTTTAGTTTTGCTTTCATGATTAACAGTTTGTTTTTTTTTTAAATTGTGACAGAAAGTATCTTTTGAAAATAACCTAAATCACTGATGTGTATATAGGATAAACAGAGACTATAGTGACATACATAGTTTTTGAAAATGAAATATATTGTGTGGGCTGAGAACTTTGTATTGACTTGTGATGCTAAGAAAATGTTTATAATGGAGTGATAAAACCCAAAAAAAAGGGGGGTTGTAAAGGAAACACGAATGTACCTTTATCTATAATGGCACGGCTGGGGGCTACTATAATAATCCTTTTGCTTTCATGCAGCCATCTGGAAGCCTATTAAAACTAGTATCTGAAACAGACTCCCAAGTGTGTTGAGTTTGCCAGTTCCCACTAAGTCACTAAAATAGGGGAGTTTGCCCTGCTATAGGGTGAAGTGTCCTCTTCAGAAAGAAGACAGCTTGAACTCTAACCTTTTGCACTGTGAATATGTTGTGTACAGGCTGATTTTGATACATACACTTTAACTGTGCAAAAAAAGCTAGCCCTGGGTATGTTGTGCACCTCTGGGGTTGTATGACAAGGTGGAAGAGGCTACACAAAGTGAGAATGGAAACACTGTGAATTTAATGAAGTATTGGATTTCAGATGAGAAATATGCTATTCTGATTCGTACAGAAAGCAGCAATAAATACTGACAGTTTTGCCAAAGTCTATATTCCTTGCTCAAACATAAACACAAATGCATATTATATATATATATAATATATACACATAAATACAGCACTGTAAATTGTTCTCCAAAAGGTAATAAATATTTGAATATGCAAATTATTTTACAGCATAGTATGGGCACTTTGTTTTTTATGCAATTAAGATTAGGTTAGTATGAATGCACTCAATAAAATGTTTTGAGTCAGTGGAAACTGGGTATCATTTGACGAAAATAAAGTCTTTTACATACACTCATTACTGATGTTGTTCAGTAATGTGGCTTCGTTCTATTATACCTGATACATCAAAAAAAAATTAAGTTGCTATCTAAAATTGCACTAGAACTCAGATGTAGGACCAAATAGGTTGCATTAATTGCTTTACTGCTTCACTGCAAAGCCACTCTTAAAACATAATTCCTTAATGAAGTCCGTTAATTTGTTCATGGCGGTACACAAGCTGTTCAAAATGACACAGAATTGCACTCTGTTTTCTAACCCCTGCAGTTTCTTCTGTTAGTCACTCTGTCTTGTGTTGTTATCCCATGGATAGTAATTATTTTATAGTGGCTGTAATTAGGAGAGAATTAGGCTTGGTAAACAAAACCTGCCTTCTCCTGTTAATAGCTAAGGATAATAAATTTGGCTCTGACATTCACTATATTTGGACAAGGCTTGGCCCACTTCCAGTTTTCCCAATAAGAACTTTATTATATAATTATGCCTTGGAGGGGTTCATATTACAAGGTAATTTTTTTTTTTTTTTTTGTTAAGACACATATTGTATGGCTTCCAGCCAGTAAATGATATACTGTAATATATGCCTCCAATAAATGTTTTAAACCAAGTCTCTCTAAGCAATATCCTGCTGCAGCTCTACATTGCAGTTCAGCAGACATATTTACATGAGTTTTTCTTAATGCAAATTATTACATTTTGCTCACATTGCCCAATACTATAACAAGGGTTTAAAAAGAATTCTAGGATTATTTTTATCAGCAAATGACATGCTCAGATCCTTAACTTATCAAGGTAGTTTTAAAGAGAGTTTTCATACTTTTTATTCATTGAATAAAGTCACAGTTTTGTTGACATGCACAGATGTGAAGCAAGTATCTTATTTTCTATTTTCAGCACGAATTAAAAAACAACCTTTGTTCCATCTTTCAGCCCACACACTAATGCATCATCTCCCACCCTCCCCTTTATTTTATCCTGTACCTTTTATGTAAAACACAATTTAAGTTAACACACAATAGCACAAAATGCTTTTCAAAGGAAGTCAATCACAAGCTAAATAGAAAAGGAAGGGCTTAAGGGGAAATTTATAAAGTGAGTGAGTGGCTCAGAAGAGAGGAAGACAGAGTTTTAGTTGCAAGGAGGTACAGAGATTGGATCTAGACTGGGAAAAGGGAGCAAGTGATTAAATCCTGAAAAAAAATGTGGTAAAAAAGACAAACAAATAAAATAAATGTAATAATTTTAACTGCTTCTCCTGCTGCTGAGTTATCACTGATAGCAAAATATAGGTAAATAATACATCAAAACTGCATTCACTGAATTTTCTAAGAGCTGTGTAGGTAAGGAGAATTTGTTTTACATTCTTATAGACATAAACCAATTCCAAAGAGACTAAAAACGGATGGAACAAGAACACGATCCAAAAGTCATGTTTCCAGACCAACTTCCATGGCCTCTAAACAACACTTGGAACCTTTTGAGTTCTATTTTCCTGAACACTATTTCAGGTTAGAGCCGGAATTCCTCAATTATAAAAACAAAAGGAAAAATTGGCCAACAAATGCATTTGATGTAAAAATAACACATCTTTTTAAATCTTTTTCTTCATTCCCATGAAAGTACTTTTTTTCTGAAGACACTCAGTTCAGTATTGATAGCTTAGAATGCAATCCCCCAAGTAAGATGAGTCAGAAAGATTAGGAGAAGGGAAGTGGGTTACAAGCCAAGACAATGTTATCTACAAAAGCATGCCAAAGCATTCCTGCATAGGAAAAACCAATATGTTAGCCATAGGAATACTCAGATCACATACAAAATAAGTGTTATTTTGGTGCAGAATTTTCAAAAACCAAAAAGTAAATTGTAATACCTCAGACACATACTTTAGATTTTTAGCAGGGCTCAGCACTAACAAATAAGATCTTGAGCTGAATTTGTCTGCACTAGAGGCACATAGTAAATTCATTTGGCCCTAGCAAGACATTTAAAAAACAAAATGAAAGGGACTGTGTACATCAACATCATCAGAAATAGAAACAGGCCATTAATGTTTCTTAATGTTGTGCTGGCCATGACAATGAAATTTTTCACATTCTCTCTCAAAAAAAACCTATTTTAATTACTGGAGCTAAAAAGTAACACCACTAGCTGTGACTAACAAATGGAAATACCTTAGAGGGCATACACTCCATATTTCTCTAGAAATTATCTCTTTAAACCTTCTAAATGATCCTTCTTCAACTCATATCACTTCCCAGAACTGCCCAGAAGAGCCCACAGGTTTGTCACAGTCCATGAGGGAGAACCACTTTTACTGACTTATGTAGAAATGACAGAGGAGGCAGGGGAATTAAAGAAAAGCTCCATTTCAGGAGCTTTTTCAGCAGGAGGATATAGACTAACAGTGATTTCCCAGTGTAAGCCTGTAGGAATGTGCTATTACCAAAGCAGACCAGTCTCAGCTTTCTCTGAGATGTAGACTATCATTCGCTGAAGTTTAATTAGCAAATAAGCTTTTTCTGCTTCTTCCCTCTTTCTTTGTGTCAGTGTTTCTTCCTCTTATTTTCTCAGGATTGCAGAGGAAGAAAAAGAAAATAAAGGTAAAATGCCATGAAAGCTACTCAATCCATGTCCTCACTGTTTCTGAAATGCAAAAAGAGGCACAAAACCATAAGTGACTGGTGTGTATATATAGTAGCATTGCCTGAGAATGTCTTTTGCCATCACATCTAAGCTACCATGATCTCAGTGTCTGGGAGACGTTATGTAGTTCATAATTTAAAAATATCACTTCAGAAGTAGGGAAGCAGACATAATTCTGTCCTATATTCAAAGCCCAGGTACCTGAAAACACTAAGGACCAATAAATGTGCATGTTGCCCTATGATGCACAAGGTGATCAGAGTCAGACTTTGATATATGGCCAGTGGTTGCATGCTCTTGCACCAAAGAACCCATACCTACAATCTCTAGGAAGTGCCATGATTATCCTCTAAATGTTTCATGTAAATTTGGACAAAAATAAGGTGACAATATATCTCATTGCTTCAGAAGAAAAATTAATCATGTCTTAATAAACTGAAAATAAGAGGTCTATAAATTATAAGCGTAAAAGCAGATTATAAGGATGAACTAGCCTACTTCCACTCCCCCTCCTACACTACTATATAGTCTTGCTAGCACTCCAGTGGTGCTACAAGGCAGGAAGTGTTTAAATCATCCTGTTTTAACTTCCAGTAAAGAGAATCTACTGAAATCCTACTTAAGGATAGGATAAGTGGCCTAGGATACATCTGGGGGGATATCACCAGAGCAGGTGCTTAAAATCTTCTTTCAGAACTCCATAGCTGGATCTTTCACCAAAGAGCTCCAAGTTTAGTCTAAATTGCAGACAAAACCAAAATATATGCTGGCCATACACAGGCTGTGTATAAGTGGAATACCAACATTTTGCACACCTACTTTATACATAAATGAGAAAAATTCTAGTAGATCCAAGAATTGAATATTCTTTGTTTCAAACATGGTTTTGGAGTTGTGTTTTTTGTTTTTTGTTGTCTTTTTTTTTTTTTTTTAAAGCAGAGGAAAGCAAGCTCAGAGAAGGACATAGAGAGCAGCAGGGGACCAAAGCTCTTTTTATCATTATTCTAAAATGAGACAAAATGAAGTGACTGTCATGAAGAATATCAGACATTAAATTGCATCCCTGTGTGCAAATCAGAAGTCTAAACTTTGTTTTAGACAATGGCTTACACAGAGAAATGGCTTGTTAGAAAGAAAAAATAATACTGGAAAAGGTGATAGTGAAACTTGATAGTATTCTTGTGAGAAATATTAGGGAAAAAGAGACAAGAGGTTTTACTTTAAAAAAAAATAAAATACATATGTAATATATATAATATCTACACTTGTTCACTCTGTATTATTGGACAGGACCAGGAGAATAATACACAAAGTCCATAGTGTATATGTACTTTTTGGGTTTTGCAAGAGAGAGTGTATGAGCTTTCTAGAAACTCTGAAAGCTCCATGCACTGGTGAGGAAAGGTCTAAATAACATCAGCTGTAATTCTTTCAGCTACCACAAAAGGCTTTCAGGCAACTGGCTTGGTAATATATCTTTGGCTGGATGTCTGATGAAGATGGTCATTTGTAAATGTGCAAAATCTCTCCAGCCTCACTCTGGTCAGGTCACATTTAAAATAATTGCTTCTACTCCTGACCTATCTATCTGTAAACACATCAGACTGACAGCTTGCTTTACTTACAATGCCCAATAGCCATGAGGACAGCACTATACCCTAACAAAGGCCTAACTTAGCAGCTTTTGGCAAGTCTACGTGATACCAGACAAGAACATTGGTCTTGATGCTGATCATGCATAGCTTGCAGGTGTAAGAAATGTGAAGGAATGCGATTCTTTTCACGCTTAGTAAGATTAGTGTGCCAGAACCGCAAATGGGGTAAATGATTTCTGACTTGTTTAAGGCTGGTCAGTGTCTTAACCAATATAATTAAATCTGTGGTTTACTACTACAGCTAGCTAACAGAGATTCTCCTTTAGATCAAATAGTGGATCACTGGGATTTGGGAAACAAAAGACAAAGGAGAAGCTAAGCTACTTATCTATAGCTTTACTGATAGACCCAACATATTTTGGTAAAACCAGGATCATTCTGCAGTAATAATCACATACTGGTCCCTTTTGCCTTGAAAAAAACATTTACACACCTTTTACTGCAGAAAAAGTACACAGGTTTCAAGAAAAATAAATTTCTTGGAGAAATAGCAATATCATTGCAACTCCAGGAGAAGCATGAATTAAATCAGGACTTTCTTTTCAAGCTTCCTACTGATGTCATTGCCCACACCAAAATGGCACAATAGCTGGAACTTTGGTGCAGAAGTTTGGCTGCCTTAGATTCATATTTTATGTCTGCTGGTTTCTGTACACCTCTCAGATTGATACTGAGGGGATGTTTTTTGCTTAGCCATTTCTGTCTCTGCAAAGGTGAGCAAGATGCTGTTAATAACCAAGACTTCCCTGATGGTGGCAAGTCTAATTACAAGGAAGGAAAAAAAATACAAAAACAAAAAGCAAAAACAAAACAAAAACAACAACAACAACAAAAAAAACAAAAAACAAACAAACAAAAAAAAAAAAACAACAAGATGGGAGAATGAAAGAGAAGGTTTATGTTTTTTTTTCCTCTGGATGTCAGTTCATTACTAGCCTGACACTATAACTTCAAGGGTCATTACTCTACAGTCACTAAAATACCAAAACAAGAGAAAAGCTGTGCACAAGCAAAAAACCCTACGCTGTTAGATTCTCAAAAGAATTTTTACATAAAAGAGGGCTCTTCTAAGTCATATGCTGTTAACTGATTCCCCTGTTAATGAAAGAGAAAGCACGTTAAACAAAGGAATGACTCATATAAAAGAAACTGGAGCATAAGACAAGGTATAATATTTGATTTTTTAAAGTTTTACTCATTTTTCTAGAGAAAAAAAGACGTGGGAGGATTATGACAGACAACTTCCTACCCTATTTCAGGGCATACAAGTGTAGCTTTAGCATGGTTTATAGCACTGCCTGCATAAAGTTGACTACCTACATATTTACAATGACGCACTGTGCATATGGTTCAGGTCATCTGTGATACTCAAATATAGCTTTTGTGTGTGTGTGTGTGTGTGTGTGTTTGAGATATCCGTATCATTTAGCATGATTGAGATATATATTTGGGGTTTCCCCCTGTTGGCTATGCACCTCATCAGATTGGCAAGTCTTATGCAGATGTTGGTATTCTCACATAGATATAGTATGTCCCAGGCTTTCTACAATATATTCTCACAAATATAAAATAAGCAAATTTAATTTGTAACGTAGCCATATTTGAAATCAAGCCATTAGTATTCTAAACTTCCAGAGAAAACACAAGTATGTTTCAGATTTTAAAAAATTTTAGAATGGAATGCTTGGACAATCTAATTGTTTAAGTAGACATTTGTCTGAAAACACTGCATATAATGGAAATTACCAGGTAACTTCAACAGTAGCAGAAAGCATTTTGATCACCTATGGATAAAAGTGCTTTAAGCTCATCCCAAAGAGAAGGTGAAAGTATGAGAGCTGCTTGAAAAACATACTTATGAACCACTGCTATAGCATAGCATCTCACAGCACTGCATGTGCACAAGGTTTCTCTGCTCTGATCCACTACCTCTTCACGAATGGCTACAGAAAAATGAGGTAAAATTCAAAGTCCATCTTTGGCACTGATCCTGTAAGCTCAGACTGCAAAGCAAGACCCTTCAAATATATATGTCAACTGATTCTGCAGTGCCATGTGTAGTGAGCTGATTCATTCCACAACCAAGTGGTTCTTTGCTCCAGGCCAGGAACCTGCCTAGATGACTTTCTCCTGACCTTGAGAAGCAGCTCGTACAGAAATCTCTTTGAATAGATAGAGCCAATTTCATTTTATGCTTTGGAAAGACGTATTCAGATACAAGACTTCCTGGTAACTTTAATCCTTTCCAGAGAACAAAGTACAAGATAAAATGGAACTCAGGGCTTGAGCCAAAATCCTTTGAAATCAATTAGATTCTTTTCATTGATTTCAATGAGTTGTGGATAAGACCACCACATCCTCAAGGCAGCAACAAGACACTTCCTAGAGAAGGCAGGGGTCCTCAGTTTCACCATTTATTCAGTTTGATCTTTTACTCTTTAATGAATCTCTTCATCCTGTTCTTATTCTCTGCTCTCAGCCAGGCAGGCATTAGGGAGTGCATTCAAGAGACAGTAGAGGATCACCAGCATCCATCTTTCAGAAGAGGCACACAACTGAGACCACTATGGACCATTAAGGATCCCATGGTATTTTTGTAGGAGTAAAAACAATGCCAGAGTCTTGGCCAAATTCCAGCCTCTAATTACATTCTGTCCATCTATATTCCCTCCTTAGTTTCAGCTGGAAAAAAATAGACACCATTTTCTACTATCTTCTTAATCTTTTAATGTAGAATTAATTATAACAGAAAGACTACAAGCATAAAACAGTGGCTCTTACTGTTGTAACGAGACATTATTGCTGTCTATGAAGAACAGAAAATACACCCTCCTTCTCACCATAAAGGGATACATGATTGGCACAGCAAAAGTAATCATATAACTGTTTTCCATTTTTATGTGAAAAACCAAAACATTCCTAAATGAAACAATCAAAGAAACAAAACAAAAACCAATCAAACAAAAGAAAAATTGCAGTAGTATTAAGTAGTATTAAGGCTGACTGTAACATTTACAAACTGTAACAAACAGCTTCCATACGTCTCACACTTTAGACAAGGACTCCATAACTGCTACACATCAGGAGCTTCCTAGAGACCCTGACTGCTGGAGCTGTGTGTGAGCCCTTTGGACCTGAAGACGGGTCTGGCAGGTGTGCAGCCACCTCTGCCCAGCAGCCTAGCAGTTGATAGGACTAAAAAGACAACAATTATTTGGCAGTTTCCCCAGCCAAAATAATGTATCACTCAGCACAAACCTTCCAAAGGAAACAAAAATAACTGACTGAGATTTCTGTTTAAAGACACATTTTGACAGCTGCGTCTCTGAGCAGTATAGTGAAGGGGGTTCAAGAATGATAACTCACAATTTACTCTTCGAGCAGATGTGACTGTGATTAAAAAGGTTGTTGTTGGCAATAAGTAAAATGAAGAGCACTCCAGGGGGTTTAGAAAGCAAGTCAATTAATTTCATTAGCACCCAGACTGGATTCCCATCACAGTGTAGTCTTAGGAAACAGCAAATTACATTTACCCACCCTAACTGTGGGATACTGCAAAAATGTAGGGTGCTGGGTACAGAGTTCATATCTACAAATAAGGTCACATTGGTATTTTTCTGTAGAAATAATTTTGTTATAATATAATATAGGAGGGAATTCTCTTCACTAACATATATATGTTATATATACTAACTAACTATATATATATTATTATTTTTAATGTCCAGTATATCTTTTTAGTTATCTTGTTATGTTTTTTAAAGACTACACTTATTCAAGTTTCCAGGCTTTGCAAATATGGCTAACATTATCATTGTACTTGTGACAAGAATATTCTTCTGGTGCATGTGAGAAAATCATTTAATCTCTCTCACAGTACATTTAATTACTTTTACCTGTTATTCATGTAAGATGTACAAGCTGAAATTCTGTTCAGAGATTCCAGTAAAATGCTTTATTACACAAGTCACTGTTGAATGTGTGACTTGAACAAACAGATAAATACACTTCTTAGTCTAATATTTAACAATTCTCTCAATTCTGTAACAAAAAAAATATCAAATAACGTTCAGGCAGATGAGTGCACTTTCACTACAGGTGCTACTAAGCACTGGGACATACCTGGTGCCCTCTTGCTCTCTAGTACTGCTTTTTTTCACCAACCAATTAACTTCGATAATTTGCATTGAGTCTGAAAAGCTGTTTGAATTATATATTAAAAAAAAAATAAAAAAATTCTCTACAAGAAAAGGTTCAAAATTCAGCATATCCTGTCCTGTAGATTCAAATTAAAGAGCTTATAATAGTGACCTCTTCAAGGCTTACCCAAACAAAAAGAAATCTCTACCTCTCCGATCTATCTAGCAGGTTACAGAGAGAGAAAATAAATCTAGCAGTTTAATTTATGAATCTACATAATTATGAATAATTGAAGGAAGCTAAAGGAGAAAATTCCACATGAATGAAAGAGTGCAGATCAATTCCCAAGTAAAGCAGTACACACCCGATGTCTTACCACAAATTAAATCTGACTGGAAAACCTCTAAAAAAAAAAAATCACTCTTCTGGCAAGATCGAGAGATGATGATCTAGCATCTCCTACGAGCTTAAGATTAATTGTCCAAAAAGCCCTTTACATATTAATAACTTTCTCTTTTTGAATCCTCTTGAAATGTGCTTGGCTATTGAAACCAGAGATGCTTTCAATCCTATAATAATAATAATAATAATAAAAGTGTTCATCACCAATGAAAGTATATTTCATAATTAAAAAGCCAGCCTTGCCTCATTTCTGGTTTGGGGGTCAGGATGGATGACACAAGTGGCCATTTCTGGCTGGACTACCTACAAATACGTAATTGGAGTGTAAATTATTTTTGCTATATAAATAGCTCCTGATGATATCACAATTTGTAAATAGTGCAGTTTGTTTTCCCAGCAGCTTTGTGCTAGCTGACAGCTCTGAAAAGTTTTTGCATTTGATTATGCTATTTTCCCCTTTAGAGCTCAATAGGAAATCACATGCCATGTGCCCAGTATGAATTTGGTCTGCTTTTCCAAATGCTCTGTTACATCCATGACACGTAAGTGCCTTTAACATCCTCGGGTGAGAAAGCAAGCTGCCTGCACACATACTTATTATTTTTAAGTCTTTATTTTTATGTAGCTACAACAGTGTATTTCACAGCTGGCTGATGAAGCACACCAGAATTATTTGGAATTCCTTGGTGCTCCTTAAAAGGCAATTAAATTTAGAATAGAAATGATCGTATGTGGTCAGGTGCGTTCCTGCTGCTGTATTACTCACATTGTTGCCAACAGAATATTTAAAGACAGCTTGTACCAACATACGCTGGTGCAGCTGTGCTAATGGCTTTCCAAACTCCAGCACTCAAACATGCCCTAGAGAAGCCTTAACAATGCATCTGTTTACTAAGATTCTTCTGTCAACCTTTCCAATAACAGGCCATCTTTCTACCTTGTTTAGTGATTATAATAGCAGTGTGCTGTACTCTATATCCAAAGACTTTAAGTGCACACAAAAAAAACATACTAGCAGCCTTCTATCCTTTTTGAGTAGGAAAATAGCGTCAACAAATGGCTTGGAAGGAGAATATGTTCCTTTTTATAAGTACAGAATACATTGAACTTAAATGCCTCAGAGAACAGGGAGGAAATCCTGTGCAGAGATACTCCAGGAGTTGGCACAACATACGGTGAGATGAGACAGGAGGAGTCTCTGGGGTAATGTGGTCCCTCAGAGAGAAATCATCTTCTGTTACTTTGTAAATTGCTTTTTCTTGAAAAGACTCAAGAATGTTACATCCACCTCCCTTTATCCTCAAGAAGAAGCAAAACTCTTACTATCTCAGTGTCTGTTCTTTACAAAGAAATACACAAAAGCACGAGCTTGCCAAGGAGCCAACCAGAAGGAAAGGCATTTTACAGAAGGAAGTGCAAGAGAATGTACAACCATACATAGTACTACATTCAGCACAAGCATTTCCTTCCTTTGAAATCTAATTGATTTCAAAGCAATGGAGATGAAGAAAAGGTACACAGATTACTCTGGATGTAATACCTCCTGTTTATTTCCATAGAAACTATAGCAAATGTGAACAGCACAATAACAGTCTTTGACAGAGCAAATTCTCATCTACAAAACACTATTTTTCTCCATAGTCACCACCACAAGCTATGCATTTTTGCCAGCAATGAACAAGAGCTTTTGTGCCATGCTTGTAAAAAAACTGCATGGCAGTCTGGAACATGGCTTGTCTTTTACATCACTGTCACTACTGCTGAAACACACCACCTGCCATCTCACTGTGCTCACATCCACAGTGGGTGCCATTTTTTCCCCGTGAAGGAATTCAGTGACATACCTTTGCTTCATACAGGCTTTCATGTCAGACAGCATAGTACCAGGCTGCCTCTCTGCTGCCATCTGTCACACAGCAACAGAACATAACCGATTACCTGTGGGAATGTTCAGCCTCTACTGTCATACCACCAACATCTACCTCCAAGGTCATGGACCAACATAATCAAATAGGTAGAACTGCTTCCAGAGCAGCTCTTGTAGATAGAATTTATTGACTTATTGAAGATCAGTCACAAAACACCTTCTAGCAATAGTGTTAACTCACTACTTACTGTATGTAGAAACATCTGACCCACGCGTAAGACTTGTCACAGCAGAGAAATAAAAGCACCCAGGTCGACCATATCACACAAACAAGTGGTTGACCTGAAGAAAGAGCACTGGCCACAGCAGAAGCTTTCCTTCCACACTCCCAAAGAAGAAGTACTGGCTCAGGCTGGGTCAGAGAACAGCAGTTTGAGATCTGAGCTCAGGAACCTCAGGAGAACTTCCCTCCAGCAGGGAACCGGAGGGCAGGCTGTGATGCCCAAGAGATGAAGGAGAGAAAGGTTGGAGTATGTGCTAAGCCTCAGCTACAGCCCAGAGACTCACAGTTTGGCAAAGGGTAGTGCTGCCATAAAGAAGACTAACACTATGATGCATCAGTTGGAAGTTTTTTAAGTTTGTGCCCTGAAACTGCCATTGTTGAGAAGTCTTATTGCTTATCTACATACAAAAGTCTTGTTAAGGTTAATGAGAATTCCTTTAGGATAGGAGATAACAGACTTTCTTATTATTAGTGCAGAACCAAAACATTTTCCCATGTTTCAGGATTAGAAAGCAGTAGGTGTCCTAAATTCTAGTTCATCTGAAAAACCCCATGAGAAGTTCATATATTTAGATCAGCAGCTATGTAGAAGCCTTCAGTTAATCATATTTTTGTCCTAACTGCAGCTCACACTAATTGGAAATAGAATAAGGAAAGCCCATTTGAGGATAAGGTGAGGCACTGAGCAGAAATACTTATTACACCCTCCTTTCATTTTCATATTGCATGCCCCTTATTACTTAGATCCAGATCCTTTCTAGATTTTTTTTTTGTTTTAGTGGTAATATCAGATAGAATTTATCTAGGCATTTTCAAATCATGCCAAGATAAAAGCTAATCTTTTTGTAATCAGTATGCAGAGAAGAAGAGAAGCAGTAGTAAAGCAGTTGCTGCATGTTTGCTGACAAAATATTTAATCCAAACATTTAATTTCAATCTGCCACTGTT
This sequence comes from Excalfactoria chinensis, assembly GCF_039878825.1. NCBI lineage: Eukaryota > Metazoa > Chordata > Aves > Galliformes > Phasianidae > Excalfactoria > Excalfactoria chinensis. Next base: position 15,671,453 of record NC_092831.1, read on the forward strand.
CTCAGTTGGTATAATTACTTTAAGCAAATATCATGAAGGAAGGAACAGAAAATAGTCTCAGCTACTGAAATGTAAATAATAAAACATAATCATATCAAAATTTTAAAGCCACATAATTCTATTTCCGGATCATTTCTGTGGACTATTTTAAATGTTTAAGTGATTTTAAATTATCTCTGACATAATGGCCCATGATAGTGCCTATATTGGTGAGTAGTGGAAAAGGTTTAATTTTCTCATCTGTTCATACACATCATACTTGAAAGGCACTACAGTGAAATTGCACCGCAGTCCACAGAATTTTCCTCTTCATGTCAATGGATGTTAGAACTAACACAAATTTCAGGCAGTCATCATCACAATTTTTGTGTGGCTTAACTAAATTAATATAAACAAATTCTACCTCTGCTTTCAGCCTACTTGAAATCTGATTAGCTCAGATGTAGGGAATAAAAGACTCCATTTCTTTTGACTAAAAGAATGTGGTAAACTTTCCATTTTCCTTAAATCTAAGGATTTAAAATCTATCACTCCACCCCGAAAGACATTTTGATTTTCTACAATAAGTTAATCATTCCATGTAATGTCATATGGCCCTATGAAGTGGTAAGCACGTAAATAAGGATAGTTCCTTTGATGACTAATTCCTTTATTTTGCTTTTCCACATTCTTACGCTTGTGCTTGTGTGTAACACTGACAGGATTGTAGACTTCTCTAAAAGTTACACAGCCTTGTAACACTTAAGACACAACATAAAGCTGCAAACCAGAAGTATGAGCCATTCAAAATAAGAAAAAGAAAAACAATATATTTAATTGCATAAATCCTAAATAGATGAGAAAAAACAAGTACAGAAGTCAGAAGGGGCCAAGGTAAAGAACAGAAGCCTTGTTTACTGAATCTGATTGTAAGTTTATACACAAGTATTCAGTGATAGGGAAAGGGGGAATGGTTTTAAAGGAGGGAAGATTTAGATAAGATGCCAGGGGGAGGTTTTCCACAGAGTTTTTCACAAGTGAGGCACTGACAAAGGCTGTCCAGAGTGGTTGTGGATGTCCCATCCCTGGAGACACTGAAGGCCAAGATGGATGTGGCCCTGGACAACCTGATCTGGTGCCAGATTTAGTTGTTGGCAACCCTGCCTGCAGCAGAGGGATCGGGACTAGATGGTCTTTGAGGTCCCTTCCAACACAGACCATTCTATGATTCTATCCTCTATTAATATTTTAATTCTAAAGTCTAATCCCTACTTCTCCTCCTGAAGGCTCCTTAGAACAGAAATAGATGAGAGTGTCAGTGTGGACTACGCACCACTGAAAATTGGTCCCTTAGATCCTTCAGAAGCCCAGGCCCACCTCCAGCACTCTCATAGCCCCCCAGACTGGGTGCAAGGGAATCGAGCTCACTCCTCACGCTGCCAGTTCCCAGCCTCTCAGTTCACCTAGACACATAGCACTGTTTGCATGTATAGGAGGTGACAGAAAACATGTTTAGTAGTGGTGTTGAGAGGGAGTTGTTTGTTTTTTTTATTTATGCTTGTTTCTCTATATAGTAAAAGTACAAGCTCATCTTGGAGGAAAATGATGGATGTCCTTAATTTGTTACTTATGAATTGTATGAACAGATGAGATAATCCAAACCAGAGAGATTATCCAGGCTAAGTAGATGTTGCAAGAAAATCAGAAACAATCCAAAAAAAAGGGGGGCAACAAATGCTAAGAAGTGAACAGATCAGGGTACAGAAACACTCTAGGAGCCATATAATCTCTAAGATAATTACAACTATATTTCTTTGAAGGCAAGTTACAATTTTGTTTACTTCTTAAGCAGGTTTGCTTGTACTACAAGTCAAGCACGTGTGTCAAAAACTGCTGGCTTTTCAACAGTGATTTCTGTTTCTTATCAGCTTTGTTTACATGGCTAAGCAGGTAGTGCTCCTCTCCCTGCAGCAGCAGCAGTGCAGCAGGCAGAGGAACCCCAGCCCACAATGGCAGCGCAGCTCTTTATTTATTGCTCCCAGCAGGTGTCAGATGCCACAGTTTCTTTACAACCATCAACACCCTGGGGCTTTTTAGTTCCACATATAAGACAAGGAAGATGGGGGATGGCAACTAACCTCAAGGGATTAGATACCTGAATCCTATCCCAACTACCAGCAGACTCCAGCTGTGTTTAAATGTTTTTTGAAGAATTTCTGATGTTCAGTGGTTGCTGATTACTTCCAGATTTTAGTTCTACGCCAGTGGAGATCTGCTCCAAAGAGTTTAGCTGTTGTTAAAAATTGCAATTGCACCAAGGAAATGTCTTCTTTATAACCAGTTTAAAAAAATAAATAAATAAAAAAATCACAGCAGTGTTAAAAATTAAATAAATAAATAAATAAATGGGAGAGAGAAACTTCCCAACTCTTCACAGTGAGAGGAGAATCCAGCACACAGGGAAGGAGGAGAGAGGGCAGGAAAAAGGACTGGGATCATATGAGCATTAAGACCACCTCAGATTTTCCCTCTAAATGTTAGGGTGATATTTTAACCTTCAGATGGATGATTCAGGTGAATGCTCTATTGACAACATTTCCCTTCTGTTGAATTTATCTAATTTAACTTGCAGTCTGGGGCATGCCTCTCCCCTTACTCCATTATCATATATCGTTATAAAAGAATGAGCATGTTTAGATACATCTTATATTTGAATAATTTATAATATAGAATTTGGATATATAAAATGAAATAGGAAGCCTTTATAACACAAGAAAAAACAAATTCTGTACTTGTCTGCAAACATTTCTCTCACAAATCAGAGGATGTTCAGGGAGTTGTGTGGAGGCAAAAGTGGCGAATCTGTGCTCCTCAGAAGGGAAAACTATCAGTGATTTGTCACTTGAGTTCCCTTCAGCTTCTTTAGGAATAAAAAGCATAATCATCATATTTATATCTAAAGACTTCATTGTTTCAACATCAAAGAAGTCTGGTTAAGGAGAATAAACCTTCAAAGGAAGAATCTAATGTATATAAGTACCATTTGCATGTTTATCCACTGAATCCAAGATAAGTTTTGAACACAGTTCAGTAAAATAGAAGAAAAGATTGCTTTCTTTCTGAGGTTTTTTGTTTTCAGGCCTATATGTGGTCTTAAATAGCAGACAGGTGAAACAGACTTTTTTAAATAATAGAACAGTTTTGAGAATTATTCCTTGTGTCTATATATATATGCACATATATATATTATAGTATTATATTTATATATATATTATTCACAGTGTAAGTATAAAACATTAAATGCACCACACAGATCCATCCCACAATGTGGAAAAGGGAGAAGGGAAATGGTGAAAGAAAAGTGAGAGAGAGACAGATGGGAAATTTCTATGCTACATTCTTAAGTAACTGTGAAGCGCCTTAAAACCTTGGTAGTAAGACAAAAGCACGTAAATTGCAAATCATTTCACGTTCAGAAGTAATTGCCATGTTTGGATATACTATGAACATAGAAAAGTTCAATGAACCTTTTTAGTTTTGCACATAGCCAGTTGCAAAGCAACACAGAAGCTCATATAATCATAGCAAACCCTGGACAATACAAAAATAAACTGTTTGATCAGGCTATAGCCCAACAGCAGAATCCAGATAGTAATGAGTATTCACATATTACAAACCAGACAGCGTGTCTGCTTCATGGCACTGAGGTACTTTGGCAGCTTTTTGGCTGAACATGGGAATTGATTTCTAATCTTTTCAGATCCAGAATGCAAGGAAGCCGAGTTTACAGACTCCTGATGCAACAGCAACATTACTAACTATAATCATATTGCAGCATATGCATTCATTAGAGAGGGCTTGTTCTAATTTTCTGTGAAATAATGTTCTGATGGTGAGTTGTTTTTGTATCTGTAGCTCTTGGCAGCACGTAACATACCACAGCCAGCATTGTCCAAGAAAGGATTATTTCATTCCACTACATCATATCACAACTGACTGTACCTCGTAGTACAAATGCAACCTTGTCATTGCAATTTGTCACACTTTTTTGTGTGCATTATAGCTCACTGAAGTCTCATCTCCTGTGTTGAATAGCCCACTGCCATATAATACGTGACACTGTAATGAAAAAGACAAGATCACAACAAGGGAGATACTGGTCACAGTGCCCATCACAGACGCTGGGTGCACTCTGGAGACAACCAGAGCTCAAGCAGGGGAAACATTTGCTGCCACCACAGCTCATCTCACGCCTTACTTGCAAATGTGCCTCACTTTACAAAATTACTGGGCAATCAGCAGCAGATAGCCTGAAGTGCCAGGCAAACCTTTCTTCCCAGGGCTGTTTTCAAGCCAGGGTGAAAAGGGCCTCGATAGTGCTTGAGTCATAACACGACTGTGTCAGGTGAGAGATACTTAAGCATGTCTCAGATCTTGTTTGTCTTGTTCTCTAAATGAATACTAGAACAGTGTAAAAACAACCAAAGAAAAAAGGGAGAGGGAAGGTTCTGTGGGATTTTCCAACCTCCAGTCCCCCCTCATGTCCCTGTCCCCCAGTCTCTCCTTGCAAAAGTTCCTGATGCTAAGCAGCCACGTTGCCTTGACCACTGTTCTCCACTACAGTGAGAACCATCACATTGTTCCTGTATATTATCCCTGTTTTATCCATCCTTTGTGTACAAGTGTAAACCACAGACTTAAACTGTAGGTTTTCCAGTGCAGTTACTGTCTTTGTTATACATTTGTAAAGTGCTTAACTCAAAGAGTCCATGGCCTATACATGCTACTGCTTTAAAATTATAATCAGGGGAAGCAGGGTACTTAGAGGGAAGTGCCTGAGTTTTTCAAATGTATGTGCAAATTGGGAAAAAAAAACCTCAACAGTGAACAATTCTCAATAGTTAGCAGAGTAAGTGAAATAAATGAGTGAGCAATTGCCTATTTTATTATTTCATGTTATTGTGAGGAATCTTCTAACAGGCTTCCCCACTCAAGAATGATTTCCACCTCATTAACATGCAAGGTAACTTGAATGTTACTGTTTTGGGTAGGATGCAAAAAAACTCAGCTCTGCTTAAAAATGCACAGCAGGGAAACATTTTAGATAAACTAAAGTGTAATTCCTGCTATTGCTAACATATTTAATGAACTCATTTTAATACTGCAGCACAGTAGAGGCAAAGATTTCTTGAATCATAGACATATGGAAGATGTTTGTGCATAAAAAGATATTATTTGTGACCCTCTGCCTCTGATTTTCTAGGAAAAACAAAAATTTACAACACACTTAAGAATATATAATCATTTCATTTTACTATATTAAAGTGTTTCTAAGGCTCTCAAAAAAACCAAGAGGTGTATCATGTTGATAATGATTATCTTTCTAATCCTCCAAACGAGGATGGTATTTTAGATTCACAGTATGTTATTTGGCATATTTCACATCCCTTTTGTACAGAATACTTTCCAAAAGTCAAATTTCAGTTCATTGTCTAAAGACGGATATGGTAAAATAACTCATAAAAGAGCTGGATGATACAGCTCGTTTCACCCCACACACTAAGTTGTGTGAGACACTCCCCATCCCTGTGCAAAGCTCCCCCACTCCTTGACAAAGGCAGACTGTTGAGCTAATCACTGCACCGTTATCTCGGATTCCAACACATGGTCAATCTGCAAAGAAGTTGTTGTGGCACTGTGTCCCTCCTCATTCTTTTCCTTTCAACTTAGTAGCAGCACTTTACAACAACAGACGAAGATCAATTAATGATAAATTACAACGAGATTCACGTGAGGTCACATCTTACAGGCTCCTTGATGCCAAAATCTTTCACCATGATAAATGTTTTACAGTGAATACCAAACAAGCTTAATAATGATTTTGCCATATCCTGAAAAGTGCTGCCAATCTACCTTTGATTCCAAAGAAACTGCACATCTTTATCTGTTTGAAAATACTAACTTTTGCTCATGAGATCTACACAAAGACTCTTTTATGTAGGTCAAAGGATGTTTCCCCCATGCCCATTTAATATGTTTTCTGTGAAGTTCTGTGTGCTGCCCTTAGGGCCATGCACATGCTGGTGATATGCATGCAAGTTGCACAGCAAGTTCTTCCCCCTGCCCTGCAGAATCGTAATATCTACACTTCCATCTGCTCTACAATGAAACCATGTACCTCCATTTATTTTTCAAGCATTTTTAAGTGTCGCACATACAGTAAAACACAGTTTTATGAACTGGATTACAAGTAACTTAGACTTCAAGCTCTTTTCAAGTTGGTAATGACTAACATGTCTCCTGGAGCATATTATATATTTAGAGTACTCTGTAGTTAAGAAACAAGTCTCATCATATTGGATGAACCAATGAACTAAGTCTTAAATGTTTTAGGACAGGTCAAAAAGTCACCCTGTAACAAAAGTATGCAACCTACACCTGACTAGTATCAGAGCAGAAATCCATGCAAAGACTTTCTCTTTGCAAGTTTTCTTTCCATGTGAGAAAATCTTATACTTTATCTCTGAATGTGTATCAGAGAGATTAGACCTGAAACTGAGATCTTACAAAGCAAAACTCCAAGAACAAATAAAAAAAGTACGTTGCATTCTTCACAAACTTCATGAGAATTTCCTCAAGACATGCTTCAACATTTATACAACAGATCAAGGAAGGCTAGAATCCAATTTCAAATCAAATAACCTCCATATCGACGTGTGGTGTAGTTGACTGTGCACTCTCATCAACTCTGTGCTTTCTGGTGGGTAATGTGCACAATACAACTTAGAGCAGCCATTTGGTAAAAAACTGCTGTAGTCAAATTGAAATAGCCTTTAGTATCTTGGTTAAAATGGAGAGCCCTAATGTATGTTTGTCATTTGATGAAAAATAGTGCATACAAATTATGAAAAAAGAATTTCCCATGAAGATACAGCACAGTATAATGACACAGATGTCAGGATCTTATTTAAAACTGTTAAGGCACAGTGTAGCGCAGAGGCACAATTTGTTAGGAAACACAAGATCATGTGCCAGTGGCCAGAGATTTGTTGCTGGATTCTTGTCATAGGCAGCAACAAAATATGAGTTACCTACAGGTAATTGCTTGCTTCTCAAGGGAAGTTACACCTTTAAGCTGATATAACACGCGGAACAAACATACATTGCATCAGAAGGTGTAAAGGCCATGTTTGATCACATGATACAACAAGAGCAGCCTGATGTAATATTATATATTTTTAAAAAGTACAGGGTTTTTTAAGCAATGAGATATAGCTGTCAGCCCACAGAAATAAGGGGTCAATTAACATAAATAAGAAGTCCTACAAAAAATAAGTTAAAGATGAGATTTAAAACCACTACATCTCACAGAAAAAAATAAAAATTAAAAAAAAATTAAAAATCCATTTGCATAAATATAGATACTTTCAAGTATTTAGCTGTTTGCTAAAATAAATCCCATGTATGTGAAACACTGCCTTAAGAAAAGAACCTTAGCAGATTTGGGGAGCTGAAGTTACGTCTTTGCTACTTGTTGGCAAGCAGCACCTTGAGCTGCTGCCACCAGTAGCTCAGATAATAGCTGAGGACAAAGATTCCCATTCTTTCTTTGGTGGAGTACTCACTAGGACACTCCTGGATCACAACCAGCTTTGGCTCTCCAGGACCAAAAGATGTCACTCAAATTGAAGTAATGCAGCAGAGGCCACCAAGAGAGGTGAAGACCTAGCACACATGTCCTGTAGGGACATGGACAGAAGGTGGTTTTGGGGGCATCTTGCCAGTGTTCCTGGGGATTTTCACAGCCTAACTGGAGGAAGCCAGTGCTGCTCTGGCTGGGAGCAGGAGGCTGAAACCAGAGGACCTTCTGAGCTCTCCCCTAGCCTAATTTTTTCTGTGATTATCTAATGTAAATAGGAGTACAGCAACACAGAGATGGTTTCTATCTATTCTGTAGCAGCAAATATACTAGGGTGCATTGGTTATTAATATACAGATGGTAGCAAATGTACAGAAGGAATAAGTAAAGGAAAACTCACCAGTGGTGGTGCCTTGGCTGAAGAAGCTGGGGCAGTCCTCACTAGTGAGCAATCTCCAAGAGATACTGCTTCAGTGGGAGTCAGCCCTTAAATGAGGTCTCAGAGGGGATGGAGTCGAGCCCCACCCCTTCCGAGAGCACAGCTACATCACTCTCACCTGTGCTCCCACAGCTGACCCCATACTTGCCTCAGCTGATTAATCAGAGGTTCAGGCTGTGATTACCAATCTCCCATACATAGGGACACTACAATGACAGAACCAAACAATGGCTTATTGCTTTGCTTAAGAATTGGTATTCATTACTGAAATTTATAAGTCCTTTAAGGAGTTTATATGCTAAACATTAGCACTTTCCACTTTGCTAACAGTACTGGTTTCAGAACATATGAAATTTGAAAATCTGTGTTAATTCAGTGCCATATGGATATGGGCATTCATCCAAGAAAGTAGCATCTCTATAAATGATTAGAAGAGCTGTCCAGATTTGAAGGTTTAGTGGAGAATCCAGTTGACTGGTTGCTTAATGTCTCCATACCAGAGAGTGTCTAAAATAAAAGAGCCTCTCACAGGACCTTCTGCCCTGTCTTTGCTTTGGGAAATGTTCTCCCTTGATTCTGGTGGCAACATCAACTCCACAGGGGTTTGCAGATGTTTTCATGCCTATGTGTTTCCCCAGCTTTCTCTGAGAAAGGATTATATTCTGCTTCTACTTCATCCAAAACAAACTTTGACAGGAAAGAACACGTAAAAAGGCTACAGTGCACTGGCCAGTGCTAAAGGATTTTCTGAAAATTCCCCAGCTGGGATGCCAGAAGGAACAACACTACACAACACTACCAGAAGAAATTACTGCTAGCTGTCAAAATGATCTTGTTAACTGAACAGTCAGTGGAGGGACAGTTTAAAGGATGACTGAATATTCTACAGTTTGGAATACTAAAATAGCATTTTATGAGATCTAAATGTTAGGCAAACTTTTGTCTATTATTAATGCCAACAAACAGAGTATCCACCAACACCACACTGCAAATGGTCAGGATTTCTGTGAAGACTGAGAACACTGTCATATTATCTCACATTTACTGTTCCCTAGGCAAGGTTGAAATGCTGCTTAAGAACAGCAGACAAAGGCATAAGTTGATTCGCACATATACACAGGGAACCTACAGGACAAGGAAAATTAATGACATTTGTGTTTGTTTTTTTTCCCTTCAGAGTAAATACCTTGCTGAAAAGTGAATCTGAATAAAAAACCTAACAGGAAGCCTATATTGGCCATATCAAAACTGTACAAGCACTGGTTTTGTTAATGTATCAGAAAGTAGACAGAAAACATACAAACTATTAGATTCTTTCTTCAGAAACAACAAACACATATAGATGAATAGTCCATCTAGATCACAGACCCTATAAGATTAGTCAGCACGCGAAAAAACACTCCTCTGTGCATCTAAAGGATTAGAACTGTAATTTAGCCATTTCACATGAAAAGAATTCCCTTTACATAAGCAATTTTGGCAAATATGTTTCATTACATTATTATAATTATCATATTTTAGAATGTTGATTCTTGACTTCCCACTGGAAATGCATGAACATTTTAGAGATTTGTCAGATTAATCAAAATTCATACTCTTGTTTAATCCTGTATAAATATTACTGATAGAGATTTTTCTCAGAATCAGTTTGTTCATTACTAATTGCCAAGAGATGTTAGAAATAAAATATGCCTTGTGATCTTAGATAGGAGTATTTTGTGTCATTCACAGTTAATTCACTCCCAAGAACAGATGCATCAGGCCAAGTCAGTACACGATGAGGAAACTCCAAAGGAAAGCCTCTGTGAAATGTGGTACTGGTAAGAAAGTACAAGACATTTTTCCTTCAGAGTCAATAGTTGATTGGTATCTGACAGAATGGTGTTGCCCAAAGGTGCAATCACAGCATCTCTATTCAAGGTTCTAGCCCATTATCATAATGAAGTATCTCACAGATTTTTTTTCTTAATAACAGTATTCATGATCCCCTAACCACATTTCATATATACAACTATCTACTTGAATAAAAATATGCTGTAATATATTATTTGTATACCCTAAGTGTATAGAATTTACGAGTGGGACCAATTCTTGCTCCTAAACTAAATACAGTTCTCACTAGAAAAACTGAAATTCTTCTCATTTTAGTGATAGATCGATCAGATTTTCTAAGAAAACTTGGTACATATCCTGGTCCCTAGGATTCCATTTTCAAAAAGATAATGAAAGTAGGAATACTAACAATAGGTAGTTAATTTCACCAATTCTATAGAATTAACTGTGGTTTCATTTGCTTCCTGTTTCCTTCCCATTTGCTGTCAGAATTTCAGAATTTTTTAAGAATGTGAATGAAGATTCAAATGATCAAAATATGCATACCAGCAAAGCCTAAGAAATTTTAAGCAATTAAAAATATATATAAATCTTTTCATATTTAGCAAAGACAAACATAAAATATCAGAGTACAGAAATACATTAGGTATACAAAATAGTCTTCTTCAAATTATGAAGTGATAAAACAATTTGAAAGGGAATAACACCCAGGAGTATTAAGAGGAAAAAAAATATGTACCAATTCGTTTATTGAAAAGCTATATGCTGAGATATTTCTATGTCAAAGATCTATACAAGGGAAGTGTTTTTAAAAGAGAAAACCCTTCTTATATATCCTAAATATAATACCAAACAAGTCTTGTTACAGGGACCTGAAAGAAATGCTACTGGGTCCATTATTAGTTGTGAGCTTGTTAAAAACAGCACTCAGTAGTATTTAATTTGTTGAATTCACTGGGAGTTAGATGCCTAAATACATGTCAAAGATAGCAGTAAATACAGTGATTCTACCAGTCACTGCTTTTAAGAGGAAAAAAAATAGAAAAAAGAAACTTATTCTTTTAACTGTGTTTCCTTAACTTGTTTGTGCTAAATCACAGGTTGGATTCAAACATTTTATTGGCAATTTGAAGAAGTATTTACACTTCTGGTCCTGTACTTGGTGGTGGGAAAGCTTGCATGCAGCACTGCATGTGAAGTAATCACATAATATCTAGAGGATTCTCGGCTTTCAGGCTGTGTGAAGTACATGTGAAATTCCATTACAGAGTTTGCATTTCCGTCATTTATTATCTACAGAGACAGACTGGTATTTCTTGCAATCGTGGAGGAAAATACTGTGTGGATAACAACTCAATTATATCTTAAAATTAAGTTTAAGAGAAAAGTTTGTACACTGTGCAGTGCATCCAAGTATTTTTCAGATCCTCCTCATTCTGAGAAAGCAAATTATGATAGAGTGAATCAGAATGTAAATTATTATGAGAAATACTAAATGAAGCTGAAAGATACAATATACATTTTAAAAATATTTAGTATTTAAACATCTTCCTTAGTAGATCAATAACTTCAATAGATGTAATTTTAGAGGAAGATGCCCTATGCATCTGAGTTATGCAGATCTCAAGCAAGACATTCACCTTTCTTTAGTTACTCATTTCAGGATAGTAGACACTGAAATCTTGCAATTTTATAGGGAAAAAAGTCAGTGCAATTTTACTAGAACAACATGAAAATCTAATTTATTGCCTTTTAATTTTAGTATTGAAAGGGACAACGTTAGATTTACATTTAAAGAATGAAAGAAAGTATTATGGTATTTACTTTCTTTTATAAAAAGAGACCCAGGCAGTAGTTTTCCTTTGGGAAAACACTTGTCATAATGCTAAAACAATGCTCAGTAATCACTACAACTCATCAACTCATCCAATGAAAGAAACACCAATAATGATGTCTCTGCACAGAAATAGATACATATCTTAAATACTGACAGCCTTGCTATGATTTACTGGCCTTGCAGTATTTGAAAGGAACATATAAACAGGAGGGACTGTTTAGGAGGGTGGATAGTGACGGGACAAGGGGGAACAGTTTTAAGATGAGGCAGGGGAGGTTTAGGTTAGATATTAGGAGGAAGTTTTTCACTCACAGGGTAATGACACACTGGAACAGGTTGCCGAAGGAGGCTGTGGATTCCCCATCTCTGGAGACATTCAAAGCCAGGCTGCATGTGGCCTTGTCTGGTGGTTGGCAACCCTGCATATAGCAGGGTTGAAACTATTTGATCATTGTGGTCCTTTTCCACCCAGCCCATTCTATGATTCTATGATTCCCTGATTTCTAAGCAAAATTTTCTCAGAAAATAAATTACAATAAATTCCAAACCAGCTTGAGTTCTAAGCAAGAAGTTGCTTCCCAAATTCAGTTCTAGCAATCACTTTTTAAAAATTGCGTGTTTTGTTAGCAAAACTATTAGTTGAAACTTAACACTGTCCGGCCTTGCTGTTGTAGCCAATACAATGAGCTAGATTATCTATTGGAAACAGCAACATTTCTTACCATTATGTTACTAAATTACAAAGCATCATCATTATTAAACCTTTTATTCAAAGCACTCAAAACTTTAAACAATTCCCCAGACACAATGAGTAAATGTCACTTATTCTACGTTAGAGATGTAAAGATAAAGACAGAGAAACCTGAGGGACTTGACAGTGTATGGACATCAAACAGTGCAAGGGTTTCAAATGCACCAATTGCCCAAACTTATCTCTACTGACTCTGTTATTTGTCCTAAAACCATGCAGTCAGAAGGTCCAGAGAGAATCTCTGCTTTTGATGCCTGCATACAGCCACTGGCTCACAGCCTTTTGTCAAAAGACAGAACACAAGCACAGTCCTTTCAGTATCTAAAGGGGAACTATAAGAAAGAAGGAGACAGCCTCCTTAGCAGGTTCTGTTGCAACAGGAAAAGAGAAATGGTTTCACAATAAAACAGAGAAAATTTAGATTGGGTATTAATAACTAGTTTTTTACAATAAGGGTGGTGAGCCACTGGAATAGACAGGTTGCCCAGAGAGGTGATGGATGCCCTATCCTTGGAGACAGTCAAGGTCAGGCTGGACCAGGCTCAGAGCAACCTGCTCTAGCTGTAGGTATCCCTGTACACTGCAGGGAAGTTGGACTAGATGACCTTTGAGAGTTTCTTCCAACTCAAATGACTCATGATTCTATGAATTCAATTGCTTTGGTAGTCTCAGGTGATCTTTGTCTAACACGCAACACCAACCACTCAGTGAAAAACAACCCTTCCCTTGAATAGACATGGAAAGTGACTAGCATTTTGGTAAGACTGATATGCTGTCCCATTATCCAACTACGAGGAGAAACTCAGTTTCTAAAAATGTAGTATTAGACTCAACTGCAGATAGAGCAATGGTAACCTCTGCTGAGAGCATCCCTCAGGCTCATTTAGGCATTGGTACTCACTTTGTGTTGCACATTCCCAGAGGTTGCTAATGAGAGAATAAGCAATAATTGAATTTTTTATTATTATTATTTTATTTTTATTATTATTTAATAAGGGACATAAGTGGGGCCACCTCTATCTGCCTGGCATTGCGCAGCATTAATGTACCCCCAGAAATTTTGAGGCAGTCTGCACCACTCTCCTTCTCTAAGATTCGTGACTGGGCAAGCAGACAGAGCAAGCCTGCAAAAACAGCAGCTTTGAGCCCTGGTTCACCACTGAGTAAGAACTGCCTGTTCTACCAACAGTAGATTTAGGCTCCTCTGATGCCTGTGTGCAAGGAAGGCAAGGGCAGGGTTGCAGCAAAGGAAAAGCAGTGAAAACATCCTTGCTTCCTCTTCCTGCTGAACACTGATGCAGGGATCAACAGATATGAACTCAAAATTTGTAAAGCATTCTAGCAGAACAAGGTGATACTCAGTAGAAAGAAGGGAAAATGTATTTTACGCGTTGACTAAGCTATTCTAATTCTTGGCTACTATGTAGCCAAAGCTCCAAAGCTTGTTTATCAACATGTCACTTGGCTGATTCTACATCCCAGTTGCTTGCCATTAGTGAGAAGCTAACTAAGATTAAAGACTAGAGATTACACCAGCTGTGATTTGGTAGCTTGTTTTTGGTGTGTTTGGTGTTTTTTGTTTGTTTGTTTTTGTTTATTCCAGCATCTTGTTTTGTTTGGAGGCTTTTTGCTTGCTTCTAATGGCAAAGATTTGAGAAGCTAAATGAAATGTGACAAGCTTACTAGAGAAACTTTGATTTAGCAAGCAAGAAATTGTGTCAAGGATGGTATTCTCTGTATCATGTGCTTTCTGTTTGGCTTTAGCATGAAGAAACCCAAAAAATAAAATGTATTTACAATAACTGGAAGAAAACCTATGAATAGTGAAATTACCATACCAGTGGAAATGATTTGCTCCCACATTGTGAGACCAGCTGTTGTAGCCTTCATCATTTGTACGTTTGCTGTATGAAGGGTGAATATACCCCATTATTGGAGCTGTGCACAACCTAGCCTGACCTAAATGCCAAGAAATAAGCAAGTGAGAGTGAAGCATCAGTGGCAAATTGGAATCTAAGGCCTTTTGTGCTTGTTAAATGGTGGAATGATTATAATTGGAAAAAGTGATGTGCATTAGTTCTGAGTGAATGTACAAGAAATGACAAGCGTGTAACTTAATGATTACTTCACAACACCCAGGACTGCCTTCTAGGCTTGCAGAGAGAGGCTCAGCCCTACAGCAGAGAAAACGGCATGTCTTCTCCTGCTATTCATGGGCATCCTTCACAGGTCATATGGAAATAACCCTGAAGTGATAAGTCTTGGTTTAGGAAGTCTGCTGCTTAAGCTTGTATAAGTCATTGTGACAGAGTCAGGTTTTTTCTCTCTTCACAGACCTTTGTCTGTTTTAGTAGTGACTGGACAGAGCCCAGCGTTAAATGAAAACATACACTCATTGTTTATTCTCACAGGTAGTATGTATGTTGACAGAGCTTCTGCCAATCAACAGCTGTAAGACTTATTTGATTAATTCATTTCTGTCATGATAGTTTTTCTCATTTCCATTCTGTAGATCACCATGATAGGAGCAAAAACAAAAGGAAAAAAAATCAACAATAAAAAATATAAAGAAAAAAACAATAATGAAGAAAAAAACCTAAACATACTAATTAAATATCTCAAATGAATACAAAAAACCCACAGATTAATTAAACTTTGTTTTACAGCTGGCAGAAATTATTATCCAAGGATATTAGAAATTCAGTACAATTAATTCATCTTCATGTTTAAATGACTGCTGTCTAGGAAAACTGTTGCCAAGCATTTCCTGGATGATAGGCATGTGCTTTATGGTAGGCTCATATAAAGATTCAGGGTTAAATGCTCAATGAAAATGTATAGTACATAAATCTACACACAAAAGTGGCAGGCAAAGTGTCAAGAAGCAATCATCTCCAAAGTCAGTTTACCCTCACAACAGGGACCTTGTCACGGTCAGAGTTAAACAGGCTCTGGATGGGACTGAATCATCCGTGTGTGTAACAGTCAGAACTGGAGGGTTTATAAGGAAATACAAACTTCACAATTAAGCAACATAATCAAACCCTGTAATTCTAGTTACTTTTCTCATGGAAGAACCCCAAGTTATTAAAAAACAAAACACCAAAGAGTTTGCCGTAAATACTTTTAACTTACATTTATGTGCAAATTTATATATGTTGCCTTTTAAACTGGAAAGGGGCCCGCCTTCCTAAGAAATTGAGACCTGCTTTTAAGTGAAAAGCTACAACCTTTCTGCATCACTAGGTGAGGTCCAGTGGAAGCCTAGGCAGCATTTATTTGGCATGCTGAGATGGCGGATACTTCAGTATTAAATGCAAAATGTAAAGGTATTCTTTAAAAAAATAAATCATTTTCTTACTCTTATTTAACACTAATACCAAAGCTTTCATAGACCAAGAGGTCAATAAACATGGTAGAAATTTTACAGATATCAAGCCAAAGAGAGTGAATAATCTGTACCAGTAAGTAACACATTCAACAAGTCTCCACAGAAGCCTCAAATTCCAAACAAAGATTCGTGCCAACTCTTTACATTTTGGCAACCCTCACAACAGAAGAAAACACAGTCCTATTTCTATACAAAACCTTCTTATGCTGGAAGGTCTAAGAAAGCCCAAAAACCAAGAGAAACTACTATCTTTATACTCTCTACTTCAACTATGTTCACCTTATAAGAGAGCCTGGAGGATCCTGGTTTCACCCTGCGCTTTCCTATGCAATGTTTGGAAAGATGGAGCATCAGGGAAAGAACTGTACTCACTCCTTCTCTTTAATTAGTAATGTTCATTTGAATATGATTTACTATGGAAAAGAATCTTAATAAGAAAAGCTTTTTTACATTTATTAGTGAAAAGATGGTCTGACAGTTGGAAAGGAGAATGTATTATCAAGACGATAGTGCAGGTAATATCCTGTATATTGAGTCTAATCACCCATTTAAAGTTAAAACAGGAGTTGTTAAGAATATAGTGAATCACACTCTAATGATTAGTGATGAGAATCACCTAGATAATGAAACTGGTATTGAGAAACAGATTTTTCGGCAGGATGATTACCCTGCAAGATTGATTAAAAGGATAATTGTAGAACAATGTAACCTTTCCCATAATTATAGCACTGAACTTGTTTAAAGCCATTTGTCATAACAGTGTGGCTCTGCCATATCACAGAAGAGACTGACCACTGATTAACACGATATTTAATACCTTTCAGGAAAGTGAGGTATTTTCACACCTGTGCAAGGTGGCTTTAATATCTCTGCATCAAAAGTTAAGGATATAGTAAAATCACTGCAAGTAGTCAGAGCTATAGAAATCCATGTGGTTGCACGTTCTCTGATTGCTGAACATCAAGGATGAGTTTTCCATCCCTTACATTGTGAGATCCCATGGGACTAACACTTCAGCACTCTTTCATTCCTACTGGTATGTTTATGAGGCCAGACTACTTTTCAACAGTTGGCACAGCAAAAGAAAACATCACACAGCTTTAAAACTGCACTCAAAGAACTCCTAAAGGCAAAAGATATACAACTGGAAACATTAAAAGTTCCAGTGTTTGAGACATAGCTGTGGAAGGAACTGAACTGTTTTTTAAGTTTTTTAATCTCTCAAAGAGTTTTAATGTAGTTCAATGAGGAACACCTCCATAACTTTAAATAATTTTCGGGCATTCTTTACAACAGTATGAAATATTTCAACATTTTAGCTACACATTCAAATAGCTAAGTGTTAGCATAAGGAATGTCTTTTTCACTGAGAACTACCATGGCAAGCAGCAGCTTTCCTACGGAAAACAAATACAGTGATGCTGGCACTGTTGTGAACAGTGTATTCAAGGGACAGAAATGTATCCATAAGACAAAAATGATGGCTTAACATGTTTTATCCATAGACTGAATTTTTTTCAGACAATGGTGTAAGTCTACGGACCAGCTTCTCCCTTAGCTTTGTTATGACACAAGTGGTTAGGTTTGTTTGCCACATGAGGATGCTTGAGAATATGAAACAGAACCTGAAGCCTTACACAAGACAACAGTCACAGGACATGTATAGGAAATATTCTCAAACAGGTTAAATAGCTGTGATTTGCAACAAACAAACAAACAGAAAAGTACAGAGTTGCAAAGAAGGATCACTGGCAATTGTGTAGTCCAACCTCCTGTCCCAAACAGATATATCAGCAAGCCCAGAACAAGCAAAGTTTTGAAAACCTTCAAAATGGAAATTCCCCAGCCTGCCCAGACAACAAGGACCAATCACTGTGATATGACCTAATGTATTTTCTTTAACCATCATGACTTTTTTCTTTAATCTGTCATGACTGAGAAGTTTGGCTCTGCTCTCACATCTCTTCCCAGTTGCAGGGTGCTGCTAGCTTCTTTTTGCTGGCTTAAACAAAATCAGTCTTCTCTATCCCAGCTCTTAGGTCAAACATTCCAGCTCTTCTATCCTTGGGAATCCTCTACAGGGCTTTCTACTTTCTCAACATCCTCCTTGCATAAGGGCAACCCAAAACTGCACCTGATATACCAGGTGTTGACCTATCTGTTCCAGGTGAAGGAGGAAGATAATCTCAGTTCATCAGCTGGTAACATAACATTTTGGCCATGGGTGTAGTTTGTATTATTTATTAGTGCATACATTGGCAATCCACCATACTTCCAGGGCTCTTATGCTTTCAGTAGGTTTCAGTAGTTTTACCAACACAGCACTGATTCACCCTAGAGCTTTTGCATGTACTCTTGTTGAAGTTTGTGAGGTTTCTATTAGTCCAGTCTCCAAAGCCATCAGTCTGGCTGAACTGAGTTTCTACTGCAAGGGCTATGCCCACCCTTCACAGCTACTTCCCCAGATTTTCGTAAGCTGTTTTGTCTCATCATCAAAGTCAGCAATGAAGATATGAAACTACTATGACCAGCATCAACCCATATGGTCATACACAGGTTTCATCTTAGAACTTGAGATCTTAGACTTGAGATCTTAGACTTGAGACTATATCATAGAATACCATAGAATATATTATAACATCGAAAAATGTGTCAAGGATACATAGAATCAACAAGGCATGGAGTGACTGTGGAAGGAAGAAATTGCTTGTTAACTCTCCAGTTTTTTGAGGCAGCCCAAGCTATCAGGGATGGAGTGGTTTTCATTTGGGAATGATTTTGTCTACTCTGAGATACTCAATTAAAAAATGTTTGGCAATGCGACTAATAACACATTATTACTGCTGGGCTACCATATTTCAAATCACTAGGCACCATTCTGTGCTACTGTATTTCAGTTAACATATGAGTAGATTTGAGGGTAAAGAGTGGATACAGGCTGAGGAGTTCCTCACACTCCTCATGTTCATGCAGCCTCCAGAATAATAACTATGGGAATCTGCCATCTGGAGAACATATGTACAGTTTGCCACAACCAGGGATAGGACAATAAGTGGCCTAATTCAGGTGAGTAACTGCAGCCGCTCTTCTCTGATTGAGGTAGTAACATATTCTTTCCCTCCTCAGGTGGCAGGCAATAGTCCATCTGGAAGCCAGCAAGGGTCTTTGTTTACTTTAACTTACCAAGGGCTCTTGCATTCATTTGCAGAAGCCAGTGGCAGTGATTCCAGATACTAATGAATGATGACATGGCAGGGAGAAATTTGTGGCATGCAGTCTGTGTGTGCTATGCACCATTTGGTTATGTGCTGCACTGAGGAGTGGGGAGCAGAATATCTGTGGGGCTTCCTGCAAGACCTCCCACCAAAGCCCTGCCATGGATGCTGCTAGGGCAGGGGCAGCCACCAGGGAAAGCTCTCAGATATGCTTGTGTTCAGAGAATAAGGATAACATAGGTCAGCAGAAAACCGAAAGAGAAATGAAAAAGGCATGGGACTTTATGCTTAATCATGGCCTAAACACACCATTAATAGGTTAAATACAGCCCATGAATTTCCCGTCTGTCTTTTGAACACAGAACACAAATGAATTAAACATGACAAAAAGAAAATTAAAAAAAAAAAAAAAAAAGAAAAGAAAAAAGAAAAAAAAAAGAATCAGTTTTTTCCATCACAATCTATTCAAGCCCATGCCTTTGCTGACTGTACTTTAGGGCTATTCAGCATTGCGTGGCAGGAGACAAAAACACAGCCTACTGCACACAAACTGAAAGAGCTCTTGTGAAGGGCTGGCTGCTGAAAGAGGGGACTCTGACGCTGGGTAGTGGAGGCTGAATTAAATCCTAGGGTAAAGTAGTCCTTTTGCTTATATTAGTTCATGTGATTCATATTTATAATGATTCCCTCCTGCTGAAAAGGCCTGGCTGCCTGTTGTTTCTGCTCAGTCATCCCCATCAGTTTCACAGATGGATTTTGCTGGAGTGAGAGAATTAGAGCAAGAGTATGATTGTTATTGTTTCACAGCTGATGAAGAACGACAGTAGAAAAGTAGTTAAGAAATCTTATTTTGCTGTCACCTTTGCTTTGTGAAATTTTACACTCCTACCTCAGACAGCGGGCAAATCCTTGCCTTAAGGTTTTCATTACAGTTCTCAAGGGACTAGTGAAATTACTTGGTTTTCAGTCATTCAGGGTATCTACTTCAAAGGTTAAAATACAATGGATCTTCCCTGAATTCTCTGTGTAGACACAGACAGCTCTGCAAAGACTGCAACACAAAGATAGAGAGTTCCATAAAACTGACATTTCTTTTTTAAACCGCGTGTGTGTGTGCCAATGGAGGTTCATTCCTCCTGAAGCAGATGTGTGAAAAATGCTGCATGCCTATCGTAGAACAAAAGTGAGAGTTAATTTCAAAGCTCTGACAGACCTAAAAAAACTAATATTATGATTTGTTGAAGAAAATCATCCAACAGCAGATTCAGACAACGTGAAAAAACACATAGTACGTATTTGGGTTGAAGATCTGCTGCTGCTTTACGACTTTGGTCCTATTGTCACTTATAATAAAATCAGGGGGAAAGACCTTGAGAGATAAGCCGCTTATTTATTTGTTCCTGAAGCTTTGATAGCATGTAGGTTGCTGTGTGATCTTTATAAACTCAGAGGTGCTAAGCACAGCTTGTTTTTGAAAGTCAATGCCAGCAAGAGACAGACTTTTTGTAACAACACCCGGTGAGCTGTGGCACTCGTATACTCATGTATTTGTCTGTGCCAAATCCTTACCTAGCCTATATTAACAGTGCTCTTTTGACTTCATGCTGGGGATCTAGCCCAGTATTCATATCTTGAATATGTATATCTAACGAGGATAGATGCACTCCAGAGGATATTTCTCAGCCTCACACTAATCAAGGAACTCCAAATACCTTAAATATGAACAATAATATTTCCTTTTTCTCACAGCTCTTAATGGGATAGATGCTGATCATGAAATAAAGGATTTCTTTGTCTGTTTTAGGTTTTTGGTTGCTGTTGCTTTTGGGGGGGCTGGTGTGGTTTCAGTTTTGCTTGAATTTGGTTTGTTTGTTTTTTATTTGTTTTATTTGTTTGGTTTTTTGTTTGTTTTTTATTTGAGTATGAAGGAATAGGGATGAAATCAGTGAGAAAAAAAAGAGTCAAAGAAATGAATGTCAATTGTTCTAATTCCACATAAAAGCTGAACTCAGGTAACCTGTACTCTGAGAAAGGAAACAGTACTTTACAACAAAGCCTGCAATAATCCTCATAGGCAACATACACAAAATCAGGTAGAGGACTCACTGGAAAGAAAGAGATTTTGTGCAAACTTCTCCTTGCATCATCCTAAATTGCTGCTGACATGTTACTTTCTGTTTTCTTTCATTTTTAAAATTGTCCCTTTATTCCACTTTTTTCCCCACTTTTTCCATTCTTTTACTCTGTGTACCACATTCTAAACTACATCACAGTCCAAATATGCAATTGTGTCCAAAAGCCTCACCGAGGCAATGGATAAACTAGAGGGCAACATGCTGCTTCTATACCAAAGGCAGTTTGACACTGTGCACCACACAGACTGTTAATCTTTTCTTTTCTGTCCTATGAACAAAACAGTGATTTAGTTGTATAGAGGGGATGCAGCTATCCAGAAGGAAAGTACTTGTACTGATGACATCATACGCTGGCATAAATGTACATCAAGCACAGTTTCTGCTTTAATTATTTTTTTTAACTCAGTTGGCAGGGTAATATTTTGACCTTTTTCTTCTCTTTGCAAGTCTGCAATAGATTTCACAACTCAAAGCAATCCTGTAACACTTTTATAGCCAATGAATTGAGAAAATGAAGGGTCCTGTCCATTAGTTCATTTTAAGTCTAGTATATTGGTTGAAAGGCAAGTATGTTTATATACAGATATATATATATATATATGTATGTATGTATAAAATCACAATCCATATTATAGAAATTTTTCTTTAACATTCCATAATAAAGGAAACTACCTGTCCACATATGTCACAGAATCATAGAATATCCTGACTTGGAAGGGACTCATAAAGCTCACAGAGACCAACTCTTGTCTCTACTCTGGACCACTCAAAAATCAGATCATATGTCTGAGAGCATCCAGATTCTTGAACTCTGGCAGCTGCGTGCCATGACTGCTGCCCTGAGCAGCTTGTTCCAGTGCCTGATCACCACCTTCTGGGTAAGCACTTTCTTCTGATATCCAGCCTAACTACCCTGACACAGATCCATGCCTTCTCTGGCAGCAGAAAGAGCTCAGTGCTGACCCTCTGTCCCTGAGAGGAGCTGCAGCCACCTGGAGGCCTCCCCTCAGCCTCCTCTGCTCTGGGCTGAACAAACCCAGGGAGCTCAGCTGCTCCTCATACATTTTCCCCTCTAGATCCTTCACCATCTTTGTAACACTCTTTCCTACTGAATGTGCTCCAGTAGGAGCACATTTTCATCTACTGTGACACTGCATATGCTCTCTATGTGAAATGCATAAATCTGACTTCTAGGGAAAATTCCTCCTAAAACCAACCTATACATTCTGTGTTTTAAATCCTAAGGTCTTTGTTCCAGTTGTCTTCCCTCCTATTACAAACTGTTGAACATGTAAGAGTATTCCTTTCTTAGAAATGGTAATGAATTTCACTTATATTCTGCTATTTTTTTACAGATATTTCTCCTCTTTTAATCTTTCCATTATTGATTTTAATAAAATATTCCACTCCTACTAACACACAATATGCTCCAAAAAATGTATACAACACAAAGGATGATATAAAAGGGACATACTTAAAAACAGTTATCAGTGTACAAACTTTTTTTGCACATTACCCTATTTCTTTTTTGTGCTTAGTCAACATTTTTTCTCTCCCTTCAAGAAATGTTTCAACTAAACTTTGAACTGTGTACCTCTGTAGATGCTCTGTTCTGTCTGTTTTTGATATCAAGACCTGAAGAACCATACCTGAACATAGTAACGCAAATGAGACTGTACATTATTATGCATGAATTTCTGACTTACTTGGTATTACTCTAAGTTGTACATACTTCCTAGTAAGATAGTTTGCTTTTGACTGCAGCAGCACACTGGAAATACTCTCCTGATTATACACTCCTTTGTTGATAAGGTCAATTAGAATGCGTGCGAATATTCTTTTACCTGCCCTTGTTAAGAAGTATGTTTTGTTTATAAGCAACACATTACATTGATGTCTATTGTTTTCATTTTAGTTTTTCTCTCTAGCACATTTCAAAATATATTTCTGAAACCAACTGACAACAGAATTTTGTATCATGTAACAAAATTTGACTTCATTTATTCTATGTGTCTTTACTCAATCCATCTGGTTATTTTTCTGTCTCATTAATATATTAGGCTTAACAGAGAAATCTGAGGCACAACTTCACAATTTTTTGAGGACAAAAACCTTGTCATCAGTTTTTGATTTGCAACAGTATTTTTCCTTTCTGCAAACGGCTCGGTTTCTTCTTCAACAACCTATCTTTGATAAACAACTTCTGCAAGTTTATTTACATTTCTGTGAGACCAAATTTCACGTCTGTGGAATCCTCTAGCTTGATATTTGAATTTTCAGAATGCTAGATAATTGAATAGTGTTTGCATTTGATTCGGGCCTACATGAGCACCTGGCAGTGATTTTGAGAAAAGAGCCTGCAGACTCCCTGTCGATATATCACTATTTCCCTCGACATGTTGGGAGCACTCAGCAGTGCCTATTCCCTCCTGACAAACTGTCATGCAATTAAAAGTAAATACAAAAATCACTGAAAGGAAAATGTTAATATTTCAAAATCTAATGTCACAGAAAGTATGCTTAACCAGTCTGTGCATGATTTTGTAAACTTTTATTTAGAAATAATTATATTAAAGAGATTGTTTGAGCCTTTTATTTTAGCATTAAACTCAGCATGACCATGTGTGAAATGATCCATCAGATTTCATCAAAGTTAAGAATCCCATATGGCTTGTATTGCCATAGTTTAAAACTTCCTGTGATTCAGAATATGTCTGTACTGTTCCCAGAGAAATATTTGAGCTAGATTACAACTTGTTTTTTTTTGTTTGGTTTTGGTTTTTTGGTGTTTTTTTGTTTGTTTTTTTTGTTGTTGTTGTTGTTGTTGTTGTTGTTTGTTTGTTTGTTTTGTGCAAGTAGCACAAAACCTATTTTGTGAAGCTGTCTGAACACTTTGGTTTTGCCTCACACAGGGACCTTTGTGTTGGCAGACCTAACAGCAGGTCCTGGGCTTGTTCATTTGAAACACTCCTAGCTGACTGGACATAACAGTTTTTATTTTGATGGAAACATCAGTTCCATCAGGGTCCCATGAGCAGAGTAGTGAGGAATAATTATTCCTCTCTCTCTGCTAGCCACCCCTCTTTTGATGCAAATCATGGTACTGCTCACCTTCTAGGCTACAAGTGCATTGCTTTTGGCTCATGTCAAGTTTTTCATCAGTGAGGACCCCTAAGTCTTTCTCCATAAGAAGATGCTCAAGTATGCTTTATTTCCCATCTAGTTTTATCAGAAAGCATAATATCTTACATTACACAAAGATTAAGCCTCTCAGGCATTTGAAAACATGGTCTTTGCAAGACAACAGAGATTCAGAATAAAGGATATGAAAGACTACAGTAAATAGTCCAAGCACTACAGTTTTACATGTTGTAAGGCTTGCATTTAGTAAGTATTTTCAGATAAATCCGCTTTTGCATCTCTCCCATTAAAAGTCCTAATAATAAGAATTTCCAGCAACACAAAAGTAATAACAGTACTTCTCCCAATTATATTTTTTAAGTAACAGAGAATCAAATGAATAATAATTGGAGTGACTGAATATTGCATACACTAAAATGGCTGGGCTTAATATAACTTCTCCCAGACTGACAACACATTAGCTCAAGGAACATTTACCCTACAAAATTACACATTAGAAGAATAGAACGTGTTTACTCACTGAAGCACTGTCCAAAGAGCAAAATAACATAAGCAAAAATTCAAATATTTTCTTAGGACCAGTGTTTGCAGATTACAGAATCATCCCTTGTGTTTGAGAAAATGGCAACTATAACTGGCATGGGATGCTAAAAAAGAACATAAAAAAGATGCTGACATACCTGTTCTGATCTGAAATGTGCATTTCTTTCAACAAGCTTCAGTGAAACATGATATGTACTAGTTACTCAAAGATGAAAAGGCCTTGAAATAAATAATGCATGTAAATTCTATGTCTTACAGTAATGGAAAATGCAGAAGTATTTACATCTTATTTTATAAAACAAAAATGTTAATAAACATTGTTTCAGCACACACACAAAACAAACAAACAAACAAAAAAAAAACAAAAAACTATTCTCTCTATCTATTCCTATCACTGGCATTTATCTTCTCATTAAAATTTAGAAGAATAAGATCATATAGTAGATGACCATTTTCCAGAGAGAACAATGAATATAACACAAATTAATTAATAATTCATTAGGTTATGATATGATTAAAGGTGAACTAGAATAACAACCATCTTTAAGACTCCGCTTATAAATCAACCGATTTCCAGGAAAATAAAAAACGGCAACAAAAAAACAAACAGTAATTATATAAAACATTTTTTCACCATTTGGAAAATAGACAAACCTGGTGCCAAAGAAAACACAAATATAAGATGACAAGACCACCATTAAGTTCATATTATGTGGTATTTAAAAGACCTTTCAAATGTCATTTATTTACAGTAATCTCTCTTATGCTACTACTTAGAAAACCTGGATCCTATTTTACACAGATCAGTTGAGAAGCAGAAGAAAATCACCTAACATCTCCTGTGCCTCCATTTCTCGTTTCTTATCTGAAAATGAGGGTGATACCTAAGTGCTGCCTTTACAAAGGTGCTAGGAGGGTGAGATAAGTGCCATCTCTAAAGCCCTCTGAGAACCTGAGATGAAAAGCTCTGTAAAACTCAAGAAAAGCTCTATATAAGTGCAATATTATTACTGCAGTTCTTATTATGTTTATTTGTTTACTCTCTTCTAGAGAACATAATAATTCTGAAGAGATTTACATTTGAACTTTGTGAGAATTCTGTTATCTGTCTTTAGAATTGCTCTTAAGAGTTCTGTAGAGCAAAGGCAAATGATCACAAAAGCACACTCAAATCTTCCCAAGGATCCCATCCTGCAAGGCATTCAACATCTCTTGAGCATCACAGAGCATTCTCAGCTGACTGCACTCATCACATTGCAAAACGGGGCCTTGAATTTCAGGTGTCAGCATCACTACAAAAAAGAATCCTAGCACAGAAATAAACAGTATTCTACTGTTTTTAATTTATTTATTCCAATTGCTTGTTAGACCTGCATGGATCAGGACAGAAGATATAGCTTCTGTGTCCTTTGCCTCAGTGCTCAGCAGAATACTGATGTGCTCAGCAAAGTGTAAGGAGTCGGTCTTTTTACTCTCATTGATGCTGCATACCGACACAGAGAAAAAAGTGTCGAGGTCTCACTGGAGATTTTTTTTCATTGCTGGACACTGTGGACAGATTGAACATTCAACTGGCTTATCATAAAGTCTCTTTTTTCCTTCCTGAAAAAAACTTTAAGGAATTCAAACTCTTTTTTTTTTTTTTTTTTTTTTTTTTTTTGTTACCTTCTAATGTTACTCCTACTCTGAAGAATGAGAGCTTGGAATGGAAAGTGGGACATGGATAAGAAGGAAGGATGGATACATAGGAAAGGAAGCTGGCATCACCTCATCACCTTTACACAAAAGTTTAAGACAGTCCAAATTTTTTCACAGAATATGCTATTTTAGAGCCTGGTCTCATAGCCTTTGACCAGGTATTTCCTGGTCAACACTCTAACAATGGGAGTAAAAGGCTTCCAAAAAAATCTGCTGGATTACTAACAGGGAATAAAAGAATTGTTATACTTGGTCTTGAGAGGGAACGTCCAAATACTTTCCATTCTGTGAAAATCTTTGCTCATTTCTATGGTTTGATAACTCAAACACAATTGTGAGGCTTAAAAACAGGGAGAATTAGGCTGTTTAAAAAAAAACAAACAAACAAAAAACAAAACAAAAAAAAAACAACCAAGAATTTTTTAAAAACAAAGTCATATATTTAGACTTCTAATTATACACAACAACAACAACAACAAAACAAATGCCCTATTTTGAGCCCTATATGATAACATGCTCTGTTTAAGGTCCAATCAAGGATGTTTGGGGAGATGGAGCGAGTGAAGCTTGCAAAATAGACAGTGAAATAAAGAATGGTCATAATTCAAGACTACTACTATTAGAAAACTGCTATCAAAAGTTGTACTTTTAAA
This sequence comes from Excalfactoria chinensis, assembly GCF_039878825.1. Lineage (NCBI taxonomy): Eukaryota > Metazoa > Chordata > Aves > Galliformes > Phasianidae > Excalfactoria > Excalfactoria chinensis. The sequence goes on from NC_092831.1 coordinate 15,698,707, forward strand.
AATAACCCATGTTTGTATGACATTTAATGTTTAAATTCACCAACTCTCTACTGTTCTCCTTAGCTTCTTTCTGACTTTTATTTAGAACTGATCTACCATATTGCTGCAAGTTACTTCACCCATCTTCACTGATCAGTTGCTCACATATATTCTTATCTCACTAATGAGAAAGGTTAATAAGAGAAAGAAACCAAAAGAAAAAGTATGTATAAAATGCTGTAGATTGTCCTACTTTAGCATATTGATTTTGATGTTGATAACACATATGGAAAGTGAAAGCATTCTTGATAGCCAAAAACCACAATTCAGTCCATAAATCAGGAAAATACAGAGTCAGGTGAATGAGTTCTCCTGTGTATCAGTATTAAACCACTGCAGCCAAAGCTAGTGATGTTAAATAGCTGTTTAAGATTATAAATATCCATATTTATGGAGCTTACATGTGGTTAAAACATCTTATTTAAGAAAGGTGTACAGTTGACAATAACAGAGTAATTACAGTCACAACTACAATCTGGCTGTATAAATCATTGTGATTCAAACTCTGTTAGTAATAAAAATAAATGATATTGGTTTTGGTTCATTACCATTCATCTAATAAAATATGATGAAGGGAGAAGTTTCCTAAGTGAAACGCTCATAAAAATAACAGTTTACCTACAGCTTCTTCACAGTTTATGTGAATGGAATGCAAAAATAATAGTATTTTTTGCAAAAGAAACTTTTTGGTAAGGAATTATTTTAATTATATTCCAGACCTCATAATAACTTTGTCCAAGATATGTTTTTCCCTCAGAGTCTGTCTTCTCTATAATTCTAATTTCACAGATTTAGCAAATGACACAAGAGTTTTCTTAAATAAAAATTTAGTAAACAAGGTTCACACTGAGAAACAGTTGTAGGATTGCATATAATGATTCCATTGTGGACAGAAAATAGTTAGAACAATGAAATATTCAAACAAAATATCCAAGAGCAAGTTTCCTCCTTGTGCATTCCTGTCAAGGCAGACTTTGAACAGCAAGTTGCCTGTCAAAAAGCATTACATCTTCAGATCCCATCTGAGTTTGTATCAACCTATGAGGAACAAGTCCCCGGACAAAATCAAGAAGAACTGTGCACCAGCTTTGGCAAAGTGGAAGTATTTTGGTAAGAATCCAGCCCCTCACTCTTAATGCTGGTGGGAGTAGTCCAGCTCATCAAAGTCTAGAAAGTAACGTTGGAGTTAAACCCTAGAGACTTTCCCACTTGATAGAGACTCAGGAGATGGTAACAGAATGCTGAAATATTTCTTGTTACACTAGAAAGCAGAATGCAAATTGCCTTTCTGAAGTTTCTTTATAAATCATGTAGCTGTTACAAGAAACAGCTTTTGTTTTATCTACATGTCAAGACCCCTCTTCAGCATTCCAGAAGCATATAATCACACTGCAAATGTAGCTGGAATCTTGGTACAGTAAAATCTGTAGAATCAGTTTCCAAAATGAGAGGATTCACTTCCAGAATTGAATTGCAAAGCCAGAAATCACAGATGATAATCCAAGCCATAGGTGTGACAGAAAATTATGAATTACTTTGACACTCAGTAAATGTTACTAATATTGATATCTAAAAACTCCAACCAGTTGAAAAATTTAGGGTTAAAGAAAGAGAAATAGTCTAATGAAATAATGTTCTGGAGAGATGTCAAAATCCTCATGTGTCTGCAGAAGACAAAAACCGCTACAGCAGCAGAGCATGTAGCATTAGTTGGAGAGACTTATATTTTTGTAGAGCAAATGAATCACTTGTTTCCTGCAAGGAAAGATTTAGAGACCCTCCGGATTAAGCTAAAGCAGAGGATCAGCTTGAGCTCTGTAACTGTGGATTTCTACATGTCTGGAACAAGTTATTTCCCAGTTCGTCGCTGACACCTAGTCAAGGATGAGGGAAAGATCAACAAACAGCAGAAAAGAAATAAAAGCAATAGTTTAGGAGACCAGGAAGAAAGCTATGCCTATGTAGCAGGCCAACCATTTCAGCCTTCAGCAAAATCTCTATCACTGCTAGGTGATCTATCCTGTGTACACTGCACTGTGAAGCAAACTCCTGAGAGTTATTAGCATTAGAAGAAGTTTAATTATGTATTTTATGGTAAATGGAATCATATTTTGATTTCTAAAAGGGCACAGGAGACATAAAAAGTTTCTCTGAATACTCTGTATAAGAAGAACCCAAGTATTCTACAATTTACTACAAGATTCAAAGCAAAAATGACAGAGCCTGATTTCAGATGGCCAATGCAGTAACTACTGTACATCACATATATATGTATGAAAAATATGGAGTGACAGTCACCAAATAACAGAAAGAAAAGAACAGACAAAACCCTGAGAAGAATCACATTTTACTAGTTGTGGAGCAGTTGCAGTTCACAGACTATCTAAACACATTGTCCTTAATAGGTATGGAGAGGAGAAGAGACATTCTAGGCATGAATAACTAGCATTCAGTAACATACATTCTACCTCCATTTTTCCTTAAGTAGGAATAGTACAATATTAAAATGTATTGAGGGAATGCACTGGTAAATTGTCAAGGCACATTATCTTAATTGATTCATAGGGTTTGTATGCAAATAGAAACAGGGTATGTGGCATCAGAACGCACTTATAAGAACCCAAATTCAGTCACGTTTAGAAACTCTTATTTCTCTTAGCAGTAAACTACAAAATCTACAAAACCACAGTATGTTCTGGTTTTATGAACACTTCACTGTTTAATAGAGATAATAGAAGTGTTGGAAGCAACAGGATCAAGGGAATTAGAGGAAATGCTCATTAAAACAAATTTAAAAGGTCTAATGATTAAAATATTGATTAATTAGCCAAACATTGATTAACAGTCACACTTTATCAACTACAAAGGTTCTAATTACTGCACCATTATTCCATAGATTGACCTGTTCTCTCTTGTCACTTACGATGAAGAACAATTTTTATTAAGTGGGTTTTGGATTTTTGACCTGTAAAATTTTAATAGGGAGTGCAAAGAGGGTGTCTTGTGTGGTTTGGCATTTTAGTCACTGAGGGACTCATAGTTACTGTCTCTACTTAACCAAAGTCACAGGAGAGCAAGAGGGATGTGAATACTCAAGAATTCGAGCCCCCCACCATGAGAAAGAGATACATTTGAAACTGCTGTGAGTCTACTTCAGCGAAAGAAGAAACTGTATATTGCTAAAATGTACTGATGGGTAATGACAAAATGTTTGAACGATGCACAAGGATGTTGACCAGCCAAGCTGTATTTGCTAAGGTATACAATAATTTAACGACGAGGAATAAAATGAGAATCTCCTCTTAATTTTTTGTGCCTACTCCAAAGCAACCAACCCAGCCTACCCCAGAGATGTAGTTATTTCACATTTAAAAAAAAAAAAAAAAAAAAAAAAAAAAAAAGGAGCAGCAGCAGTCAAGAACACCTGGTAGTTCATCTACAAAAATATTTCCCACTCCAGCAACCTAGGTCTCAAAAAACTGCTTCACAGTTGAAACTTATTCTCCAGAAAATTTATGGATGTCTCACATAAGAGTATCTTGCTGATTTCAATAACTGTCCATTTAAATCTGTTGATGTAGCGTTTAAACCTTGCTTCACAAAAGAAAGAGGCTAATACACACACGGGGTTACACTCTCAATATAACTGTCTGAAAGTGATGGTCTGGATTTACTCCTGATGAGATCAGCTCTAAGGCCGGAAAGCAGATTTATAGTGTGAACATAAATGAGCATGGAGGAGGGGGACCTTTTTGATCATACATATGCTTGTCAGGCAAAACGTGCTCAAGACCTCACTGCCAAATAAGCAACAGCAAGTGAGTCCCTTGCAGCCAGTGAGGAAAATGGCATCAGGAGAGTGACTCTGAACAGATGCAGCTGGCTGATAGGTTTCACAGCCAAAACTTGGTAGAGGGCCAGGAAAAAACTGCCCCTCTTGTTCTAGAATGGTGGTTGGTCCGCATTTCCCTCTGGCTAAAGTTATAGGTTTCACTCACAGAGATGCAATGTTTTAGGGAAAGCTATGACATTCTTCAGCCATTTAAAGGAAAAGAAGTGACTGTCATGCAAAGGTCTAAAATATCCAACTACACCATCTTCTGCATATTAAGAAAATAACTGCTTCGCACAGATGCTGGTACTCAACAGCAACTGAAGGAATTAACACTGTAGTAAACAGGTAGATGTCCTTGGCCTTTCCACTCCATCCTTCTGTTACACTGTCTATTTTAACCAAAACAATTCCTTTACTTCTACCCTCCACATCAGCAAAATAAAACCTATTTCATTTCCATTATATACCATATGGCCTCCTGATCTGCCTTCTTGATTTTTTTACACCAGAAAAGCTGTTACATTTATAAATGCATTTATAACTTAAATCCACAAAGACCATTTAGAGCATAATCAGACAGTCTGCCTGTGTGTTATCCCGCTAAGCCAAGGTTTATGAGTTTCCTCAGGTTATTCAACAAGAGAAAAAAAAAAAAAAAAAAAACACTTTAGAATCCTTCCCTATATATATGCAGACCAAAGCTTGTAGCAATATAGTAAAAAATTTCCATGTAGAACCAGAAAAAGGGTATTTTAGGGTAAAAATCAGAAACCAGGTATTTCTCCTCTAGTGAATCTAGGTTACAGGGTGCTTCTGTCCTCTCAGAGGTACAGCAGTTTAATGCCAACCACAGAGCAAGTTGAGCCATGGAGTCACTTTCTGTGATGCATGAAGAGATTGGGATTATGTGTAGTAAGCAATAATTTCAGGTAGAAGGATGGTGCAGAGGCATCACAAGAAGGCTCACCACTGAAGTGGCCCAGCTCTACCCAGCTTTTGATGGGGAATCTGGCTGGGTCGCCACAGTGGTCTGAGCTCCTTACCACACTTGCAACTGTAGCCACCTGGGAGGCAAACAAGTGGTGCTGGGAGTGTGCACCACACAACACTCCTAACTTGTCTTTTCCCCTATAGGAAAGCCCAAGCTTTCCAAGGTTAACTTTATTTTATGTGTCTTTGTGCACGTGTGTTAGTGTGTTTGCTTTTATTCCTTGAGAAGGCAGCAGAACAATTTCCCTGGCAGTGACGCGGCTTTTCCTCTCACTAACAACAAAATAATGTGATCCTAACTGAAAAGAGATGCAATAAAACAAATGTTTAACAAAGCATATTTTTGCCATCACTTCAGAATTTGCTGATTTTATTGTAACAACGAAGTGCAACCGTGGCTTCAGTGTCACAGCATATGTCTAGAATTATGTGCATGCAATATTAAAAACTTAAATCCCACAGTTAATGAAATATTGCCTGTTACCTATAGGTAGTACCTATATACAAGCCTTTATGATGTCTTTGCAAGCCATAATAGTATACTGTAAGTATACCAAATTTCAGATATCACTAAAGCATCAATAAAGCACAAAAAACATAGTAAGCAATGAACAAGAAAACCTATCTTGCCAAGGATGTCTGCAAAATAATAATATTGGCTCTTGTTTCTCAGGGGAATTGAGCAATGTTAATAAATAAATATATAAATAAATCATTAATGAAGGTACCATTGTTGATAACCAGAAAACCTTTGCAAGATATAATTTTATTTAATCATTCTTGACATCTTCTTTCTATTTGGCTGCTAAAATTTACTTTTTCTTGAAGCCCCTTCACCTCACTTTGTAGTCCTTATCTCACATCTTTTTAAGATCACCTGTCCTTCTCTTATTCTTAGCAAGTGCCTTCCTAATTAAATAAGCTCTTGCCCTTGCCTCTGCTCCAGAAGTATAATAACAGTGAGATGATAGTGAAGAATATAAAACAATAGTTATTTTTAGGTAGAATCTTTTTAATGTTCAACAAGTGTTTAGCCCAAGATCGCATTCTTATGTGATCCTTATGTAGCACTAATGATAGCAATGCTTCTAGAAAGTGTTAACTTTTTCTAAGATGGATCTTCCAGTTCAAAGCCTCTCAGCTGAATTCCATTTTGAATATTATCAGAGTCATTTTATAAAGGAAAAAAACAAAAACAAACAACAACAACAACAAAAACAACACCCAGGTGATACACATTTTCAGAATCTAAAAGGTAACAAGATACATATTCCTATCCAGCTCTACCAGTTTAATCAATTATTTTAAAATTAACGACAGAGTAACAAATCACAGAATACAGTGGTGGTACAAGAAAACCTGCGGATCAAGGGTGGTGCGGGAGCATGCTGCATACCTCTCAGCTGAGAATGGCACCTCCCTGTCCCATGTCTGAGGCACTGTCTGCCTCAGCAAAATCCTGATGTATATTCTACCCAATCCAGAAATTACAGCTACTGTCTGCTTTACCACCCACCAAGAATTACTTTAGGTGTGATTGTTACTTTATGGGATCAGGAATGCCCCAATTATATCTCCAGTTGCTTTTCAGATATTATCTGACTCCATTTCTTCCAGTGAGTGCTGTATCATTGAAAACGTCATCTAGGCTGGTCTGGGATTTCTTGGGTTAAAAAAACAAAATGGCACAGAGATGTGCTGCATGAAATACTTAGTCTAAAAAACAAAAACAAAAAAACAAAAACCCATAAGTTACAAGTTTTAATTTTAATTATTTATCTGCAACATTTAAAATATACATATATATATTAAAAAAAAATAATTGCTGTGGTAGTTCATTCAAATATGCTGCATTATGATATTAATTTTCTTTGACATTCCAAAATTTTATTTTATTTTATTTATTTTTGTTATAAAATGTGTTTTGTACATCATGCATGATTGGGAAGGTTTAATTCTGGAAGGAAATAGTTCAACCCTCCTTTTTAAAAATAGATGTGCAAAAGCAGCCTTTACACCAGTCTCTTCAAGCAGACCCTGGTAAAATGTAATCACAGAGAATGAAGTTGATCCCTGTGTGCAGTGAGAACATAAAGCTTATGCACCACTTAAGTCTTTAAAATAGGGTTTAAGTAGGAGTTAAGCATGTTTTTTTTCAGGCACTCTTCATGGGGTAAAATTTACCAGCAGAAGGCCTGAATAAGTTGAGCAGAGGGCAGTGAGGGCCACACAAAAGGAAGGGGTAGGGAATCACGCTTCAACATGGTAACGGATGGTAAAGGTCAGCTTCCTACTGATAATAAAGTGCACTTGCTGTATTTATCTGGCAGATCCCTCTGAAAATGGCTGGTGATCTATGGAGAGCTTTTTAGAAGGGCTTGAGCAGCCACCTCCATGCAGAATTACTATTATTCCCTAAAAGTTTCTGTATTCAGTGCTCATTTATTTACCCCAAACAATATATATAGTACAGGAGGAACACTAGCAGCCCCTACAACGATATCCAGTAAAAACAAAAGATGCAAAACAACTTCTTAGCAAGTTGTTATTTTTAAGGGTAGTAGTGCCTAAAATATAATTTCCTTCATTGTCAGTGTAGAATTTTCCCTTGAGACAAAACTATTTCTCCACTTGGAAGAGGCACTGGAATCATCTGCACAAAAATATCTGCAAGAACCAACAGCAAACAACCAACAATACAAGGGAAGAAAGCAAACAACTGATTAAGCAATATTCTGGTTTGGATACCAATGGCAATAGTTAGGCTGTCACCGAAAGCTACATGACCTGCCAGCTTTGACTTATACCACGGATCTTAGGGTTTTTTGCTCACAGTTGACTTAAGCCATCTTTGACTTTGAACCCTCTAGCTTTTATCAGTTTGCATCGTAACCAAAGTGTTATTCAGGTTTATTTTTTTAGCGTGTGTGTGTGTGCACCCACACACTCACACAGAGAGAAAAATAAGGAAATTGTTATCATTACGGTATTTTGGCAGCATAATGGGAATAGACAGCAACTACTTTGTGTTACAAATTTGAATGTGAAATTTCAGAAAACCTCCTTGCATTAAAAATGAATTAACTGTGTGATTATTAATTGTGCATATTCCAATCCCTTTGTGCTGTACTGCATGTTTCTTGAATCTCATTTGAATCCTTTGGCTAAGTAATGTGTCAAGGGGGGTACTAGCCTGAATGCCTGAGTTATTTAAAAAGCAGGACAGCACTTCCAGATTAGAATACCAATGAGCGGGGTTAAAAAGGCTCTACTGTAGTTGGAGGGCAGCTCTCAGTCTGAGTAGTACCTGAAAAGGACCTCTATGGACTAATTTTCAGAATCACATTGTAATGTGGGCTCATGTCAATCATCAGAACAGACAGCTTCATCCCATGATATAAACTAGTTATACATTCAAGAGCTGCCAGAGGATCTTCATTAAAAAGGGACTTAGCATTAAAAGAAGAAGGTTGTTTTATTATAATACTTCAAACACAGTTTTTTGTTTTATATGTTCTCAGAAATCTTTTTTGTTCTTCTTCACAATATCAAAAAAGCACCACAGAAGCAGCAAAAACATTAAATATTCCAATTTTTAATGGGAATCAAGGTAGCTTTCTGGTTTAAGGCATTAAAAATCATATACATTTTTCTAAATATATTCATGCCTTTGAATAACAAAAAGAAGTCTCTAGATGTAATAGGAGGATGTTTTTAATCTTTTGTGAGAAGGGATTTGCAGAGCTGACTACTCAAGGTACATTATCTACTGGCAAAGTATATCACTGCGAGCTTTATACATATAAATTTGTATAAAACCTTTGGGCTATCCACAAGCTTCCAGATACCAGTTAGATATTACAATCCATGTCATTAAAATTTAATATGATTGTGTTAAGAAGAAAACATTAACAATATCCATGTAAGTAAATCATTGACACAGTAATCTAGTATTTCAAGAAACCTTCATAGAGGTTTATTAAAAAATAAATAGATAAATGTATCTATTTACCTATACGGTTGTCATTTCAAAGAACCTGATTTAAATATAATTTCACAAGTCATGCAACTTCCTCAAAGTAGCTAGAATATTTTGATCTAAAATTGCTCTTGTGTATCTACTTCATGCCAGGATAAAGACTTTATAGGAATCTAACTGAAATGAGAAGATGTTTCTTTATAAGCAGAATTAAATTTAGAGATTGATAGACTATGTGCTTGTCTTTTTAAGCTATAGTAGTTATATTTTGCATTATTTTCTGTCCTGGGAGCAGATCTTTTTTTCCTCTTTGCTATTTTTTAAGCAGCTCAGCCATCATAAAAAATCAGGCACATTCTTGGTACCAGTAATACTGACTATTTCATTGTACAGTGATTTCCATTTTCTATTATTGTCTTCACAATTATTAACTAATTAATTATTAACAAGTTAATGAGTTTTTCTATTGTCCTTATTGCCATAACATTTAACACCTCTCCAACAATTAAAAATCTCACTTCCGAACACTGATGTGAAGCAGGAAAAAATGTCATCCCTATTTTATCAACAGGAGACTGAAGCACAAAGGTTCTCATTCATGTATTCACATTTTATAACTGTAGTAGCATTAAAAGTAATGGGATTGTTTTTAAAACAAAGTTATTCCCATCATCATCCAAAGGAAGATTTAAATATATAAATAAATAAATAAAGACATAATAAGATTTAAGTAATTTTAACAAGGTTGCAGAGGAACCAAAAGCTTAATTAAAACCAAGATGTTCTTGTCTCCTATTTCTCTGGACAGACTGCTAGACTTTCTAAATTTATTTTTAATGTAAATCAGTTATGACGGGTTATAACAGTAAGAGTACATGATATGATATGATATGATATGATAATAGTACATATTGCATTTTTTAGTGTCTGTCTTCAGACATTTCTCTGGAAGCAGTATCATTAAAAATGAGTTTCAAGAGCTTAGAAAAACCTCCTGGTGAGTGAGCTCTAGCAAACTCACATGAACCCAGGGATATCTTAATTAAAGTCTTTCTGATGTTTAAAGATAAAGCAGACATAACAATCCTTGTTCTTTGGGGTTCTTAAAAGAACTCTTTTGAGGTAAGCCTTTCCCTCTCTCTGCCACACTCAAGCCTTGAATTACATATAAACACGCACAAAATATCCACCTCAAAAAAACACTCTACAGAAGGAGAGCATGACAATTACTTTGAAGTGCAAGCCCCTTTGCTAGCCCCCATCCTTGGAGCAGTTAGCAGTCCAGTCTTTGATTCTGCCATTATCACAGTCTAACAGGTAGATGGTGTTCCAGTCTTAAGCCCAAAGAACACATCTTGAGGATTTGTTCAACATAGTTCAGATCTCTGGCACCAAACTCCCTTAAATTAAGGGAAGAATGAAAGCTTGATCTTCTGCAACAGTAGATTAATATATATATATATATATATATATACACATATATACTGTGGCTATAAATAGAACTCCAAAAGATTCACGCATAAAAATTCTCATTGAGACTGCAATTGCTGCCAACCATCAGTTGGTCATTCATAGTTCTCTCTAAACATGTGCAGACTCCAAAGATACTCCACATATTACAAGATCAGCTCCTCTATTAATAACCTTCTGTACTAAGCACTGTATACAGGTGCCTTCTGAAATGGCACACCCACTGACAATATCAACCCTATTTCCATCATTGAGAATTTCAGAGAGTATTCCAAGCTGCCTCATGTCTCACAGCATTCAGGCTTATAAAAGAAAGTCCTCTGTAGAAAGAGTTAATGCAACTCCTTCAGTGTTTATAAAGCTGCTGTGCATTGTGCATTTTTATGTTGCTTGCTGGGATTTCCACAGTTTATTCTAGAAGATACTGCTTACTTATTACAAAAAGAATTTTATTTTTGTTGAACAATATTGACGTCTGTGCAACAGTTTCCCATAAATTCTGCACCCGATTACCCCTGGCACCCCATTTGAAAGATTATGAGATTATCATTAACAGTAAATCCACAGACCTGTAATGTCAAACCAAACAATAGAAAGAAAAGATAAAGTCAGTTTGTCTTAAATCTGCAGGATAGAGTAATTGCTGAAAACATTCCTGAGTTCTGTGCAACATACTCCATGAACTGTCTTTTTCCTTTATCTGTATGCTTATGCTCACCTTGTACATATTTCCCCCTACTTTCTAAATGCAGATTACACCAAGTTGGAAGCTTTGGCACTCTAAAAATATGTAAACAGTTTTGCAGCTGACTTCCAAACAGGAAACAGTACCTGAAGTTCGATCTGTACCCTCAATCCCATTACTTAATGCAAGAGGTGAGATGCAGGTATGCAAGGTAAGGACTTCAGACCCAGTGAACAATTCTGGAGACAACAGAATTGACACCTGTTACATCATCATATTATCAGAAAAAGTCTTCTAATTTTAGCTGCAAAAGTCTCACTTTTTCAAAGCTATATTTAGCAGTTCATATTGGCACCTACAGTCAAAACATGTAGAAAAAAATAGATTCCATAAAATAAAAAGTTACGCAATCCATCAAGTCTCGGATTCCATAGAGTGAGCACTTAGTGAGACTTGAATGAAAGATTATTAGAGCTCTGTGAGCAATCTCAACATTCCCCTCCCAGAACAGAATACTGGAAAAGGCCTCAAATTGAAAAATCCTCAACTACTTCTCTGTGCAACAGTATTTTAGCTAAGATTTGGCTGAGGGGATAGGTTTCACAGTCTCTACTAGAAAGCTGCAAAGTGTGGGTTCCCTGGAGTGTGTATTTGCCCCGTAATGAATACTTTGCTACAAAGACTGAGAGATACAGTAGCATACATTAATTTATGTTGCAAGAGCACCTAATGTGACATTAGTACACTCAACAACTTTTTAAAGCTAATTGCAAAAAAACCCAGCTTTTGTTAGATACTCTCAAAGTATCAAGTCAACTCATTCCAGAAATGAAATTTGTAGATCTGACACATGAAAATTCCGAATGCCCTCCAACTGCAGCTAGAAAGATACATCTAAAGCTAAAAAATCACTACTTAACCTGTATTTTGCACTTCAAAATATAGAACATTCCCCACTTCATACATGATATTTAGAGACCCACATTGACCCACATCTTCATAGAGCATATTAGTTTAAAGATATCAGTATGGCTGAAATAATTGTAGCCAGTTTTTTAAAAACTGTAAAATAGAACACACTGTTACAAAACTGATCTTTAATTTTTAAGTCAGAAGTCAGCTAATAATGGAGACGCAACTCCAAATTCCTCAACTTTACTGCAAACAAAAAGACTAAAGACGTACCTTTTCTACACAATGATATACAGTTCAATAGCCTTAAATATCTTCAGTGTCTTTTTCAGTAAGGTGTATATTTTGTTTACAAATGGATTCAAGGTCCTTTGAAAAAAATACTAGGAGATTAATCATCCAAATGAAGTCATTTCGTGGAGAATAGGGGAGGAAAGAAGGGAGGAGAGGGGGGGAAGAATATTTGCTTGTATTTTTGACATTATTTCACTTCATACTGTAGTGTACTGAGTTTCCCTTATATTTCCTCATTTATTCTAACAATATAATTTAACATTCTTGATAGTATGCTTTATTACTGATGCATTTCCACCAAATCCTCTCCTGTGCCCCCTTTTGGAAAAAAACAAACAAACAAAAAAACAAAAAACAAACAAACAAACAAACAAACAAAAAAACAGTATTGTGGATCTTAGACCATTTTTTTTCAAAGGCCTACAGCCATCACAACACCAGAGAACCTCACACAGGTTTTTATTTTTTTAGGGAATGCTTTAACACCAGGATTTGATGTCTAGACTCTTCTTCACAGGCACATCTCTGTAAAGGAGACTTTCTCCCTATCATTAATGTGTAAGTCAGCCAGACAGACCTTTTTAATAAGCAGTTGAAGAGCCACTGCCTTTTGCACATGAAACTAACAAAAGGCTCATTAGTCAAATGAACAAAGAATAGTTTGAATGTCAATGTATTATTTTAAAAGAAATACTCCTCCAAGAGCATCTCAATGTAATATTTTTTACTGGGTGTTTTTCATGCCCAAATTCTGCTGTTCTGGACCTTACTTGTAAAACATTGATTATCAAAGAAAGCTGTTTAAAAGAAGACTTCCATTGTGTGTCATTTTTGTAGTGGGCCACTGTAGTCAGCCATAATTCAAAAAGTAGAGAATAAGCGTTTATTTATTTACTTATTTAACTTAAAGTTCTCTAACAAAACTTTTTTCTGCTGTGTCAGCTATCTGTTGCATAAATAACCTTGCATCAATTAGCAAGGTTATTTAAATGGCCTCTGAGCAGCAGAAGAGAGCATCAAAAATATACACAAGTCAACAGAAATCTCCTTCTCATAGAGAGCGATATCTCTATTTGGAATGTTTATAGGCAGTTTGGAAGAAGTCACAAACATTCCATATAAAGATCCTATGAAGCTAAATTCAGAGACAACAGCAAGCCAAATCCTTCATTATCTACTAAAAGAAAGGAGAAAAATCTGAGCAATTATTCTACAGAGATGATGCACTATGTGCTTTGTTTATAAACTAGAAGGTAACATTTATCCCCTTTTGTCAAGAAATGCTCACAAAGCATGACAGAAGTACCATGCAGTGTAGCCATACAGAAGGTTCCCACACAAACAAGCAATGTCTGTATCACAACTCCTCCCATTTCATGTCTTCCAAACTCACCATGCAAACACAGATAATCAATGATACTGCATCTTTTTTTTATTATTACAATGGCATAATTAAAAAATATATTGATGGATCCATCTGTTTCCAGATAGAGTAATTACAAGAACTGAGTTTTAAACAACCTAGCAGCAAATCACAGACACATAGTATCTGGCATACCTGACTACTGAAATCCTATAGAACATGTTTCTCTCAATATATATATAGAGCATGTTTCTCTCAAAATGCAGCACTATTATCCAGATGTTATTCTGTCTCAAAACAGCACTATGAATAACTTCATACTGAAAGTGAAGACAAAAAGCTGCAAATAGACATAAAATGTACAGTTGGGTAATAATTATAATTAAAAAGTTAAGACACTCAAGGGAATGAATGTGTAATAAAGATCCATCTAGCTGTGTTGTTAGGCACTAAAATTATGACAAGTGCTTTCAACCACCAAAGCGTGCCTTTAAGGCATATTAGCACAGGTTGAAGAGCTTTGTCTTGATACTGTCACACAGAACACTAAAGATCAGTATGAAAACGGGCAGGTACAGGACCAAACTAGATGAAATTTGTTATTAAATCTGAGTATTATGGCAAGACTACAGCAAGGTGCAGATACAGAGAAAAGAGTAAGGAAAATATCCAAACATTCCAGAAATGAATACTAGGAATGGGAAATTATATCTTTCTTTCTTTTGTTAAAGTAACAAAAGTGTTGACTAGAGAACTTTTGGCAAAACACATTGGAATTAAGGATTATTTCTGACACAGAATTACAGAAAAGCCTGCCCTATAAAGGTCAGAAAACAGAACACTACAGGTGGCTAGAGAACTGGCTTGTATATCTGATACAAAGGTTACCTGTGGGTATGCAGGGAGTTTATAAGTGGGATGATGCCGTGAGCATTAGAATTTGCACTGGGCTTTTTTTCTATTATTTTTTTTTCCTTTCTGTATTGATGACCTGGCAGAAGAAATGTGAAGAAAGGTGAGACAGTTTTTGCTGACAGAAAAATGGGGTGGTGGAAACCAGTCAATACAAAAGTGAAGAGCAGTAGAGGTCAGAAAGTCTTCTGATATAGTAGGAGACTGAATGGATAGGAGAAAGTTTCTGAAGTCATCAAGAATCTTAAAATAATGAAGCACGGGAAAAGAGACTTCAGAACAAAATTAATCTCCTTTAGAAAAAATACAATAGGAAGACAATAAAACACAAAGTACTAGATGTTAGAGCATAAACACAATATTCGTTGTAGTGAATCACATTGGTAAAAGGCAAAAAATTCTGTACTGGATAAGCAGCAAAGTCCATAGTGGAAAGCCCATCATAATGAGCAAGTAGTCCAGGAAGTGTGGGATAACACCAACAAGTTAAAATCTCAGTAAAGAAAGAACAGTTCAGTGCTGCTGAGTATACAACAAAGGAGAACAACTATATATGGTAACACTGGGATATGGAAATTATGGTTATTTATAATGCTGAGGGTAATTTTGTGGTTTTGGAAATTCTGGAAAGTGGAGGCGATTAAGAGGAAACTCTATTAAGGTACACACAATCCTGAAGGGAACAGAAAGGAGAGATGCTGCAGGCTATCTGAGCTAGTGTTAAATAAAAGTACAAGGGGTTACGAACTTAAGCTGGGGGGAGAATTGGACACAAAAAGAATTTAGGTAGAGTTTTCTTGCACTGGTGCCCTTAGTGGAAAAACCTACCAAGGCCAGACATTGTAATAAGCAGTATATAAAAGGAAATGTTGGACAAGTAGGAAATAAACTGTATTGTGGTGTGACTGTCCATTTAAAGCTCTGTGGCATCTATGTAAGGGGCTTTTGCTCTCCATCTGTCAGAAACTTTTCCAGCCTTCCAAAAGTTAAATCACTTAATTCTCTTTGGGGGGGGGGGGGGGGGGGGGGTAATATCTGCTCAAATGCCTGAATTCCGAATTCCTGGAACATGATTCAAAAATACAAGAGTCCAATTCCAACATTGCTGTGCATCACATAATACAAGCCCTAACATAATGTTGATCTTTCGTTAATTGTTCATTGAGGGTGTCAGGCCACAGTGCTGGATATGGATCTTTTCATTCTTAGAAAATGTACAGCACAGGGACAGATGGGTTAAAGAAAAGAAAAAAATTTATGCCCATATTCCATAAAGAGATCAGATGGATTCGATACTGAGAATACAACTACATTTTCCATACTAAACTCTCCTAGGTATCCCTCCCTGATTATAATGACATACTGGGACATGCTTTAAAGCCAACCATTAGACTAATCTCTGAATTTCCTCCCCAGCATAAATGAAACGTTTAAAAAACTTGGTTTTAACCAAGTTAATTCTGAAATATTTTGTTTGGTTGGTGTTTTTTGTTGTTGTTGTTTATTTTATTTTATTTTCATAGTCTTCTCCAAATACTCCCTTTTTAGGACATTTTTCTCAAGGTGAAATGTTGCAATTGACCTGAAGTTAACTGATAAGATACTTGAAAACAAAATATCAATCCGAAGCAAATTAAGGTTGTTTTACCAACTGCCTCTTTTCCTGTTATTTTTTCTTGTATATAAATTTATGTGGCAACACTATTAACCTGCTTTTTTGTTCAGCCACCTTTGTTGAGGTGACAAAATAGACATCTTGTTCACTTTTCTCAGCTACAAATAGTCAGAGGCTTGGCCTTCACAGATCTCCAGGTGAAGTACTCCTGTCTAGATACCCTCAGCAGACACTACTGGAGCCGACTGGAAGACACAGAGCTGCATCTTTTGGCCAGATCATAGAATGTATGGTCTCAACACACACCAGGGAATTCATTGGCTTTTATTACAAAATTTCCGAAGTCAAACTAATACTCAAATGCATTTTTAACCTTAACTTCTGAAGACAGCACAATACTATCACTGAATTTAACATCAGATCAGTTTAAGCCTGATCTGATCACACAGAGCAATTTGCAGACAGGACCAACAATTATGAAAAATCAAAGCAAAAAACAAGTCAATGTGAATGCAGCCATCTTACATGGCCCCACTTTAAAATAGGCTACTTTATCCCAGAATACTGCTGCCTGAAAAACATCTGCAATGTATAATTCTTATAATTCTTTCAAAAGAGAAGTGACCATAAACAACCTTTGAGTCCATAGTAAGATACATAGACATTCAGATACAAATTAGAGCTTTGTTCCTAACCAGTAAAAGTGTTGTTTTTTACAGGTGAAATTTACTGCCACTGAATACCACGTCTCAGGACTACACGCAAAATAGTGTTTAAAGAGCTTTACAATTCATAAGCTTCAACTTAAATTCGGAAGCTAAGTTCTTACAGTTGGACTCATTTCATAATAATTATTGTTATAGTGATTAACCTTTTGCTCTTAATGAAAGGTACACTTGCAGTTCTCATACAAAGCAATGCAGAAGAGCACAAGTGATTGCATTTCTATATATATATTTCTAATGCCAGCTAAACAGATAAAAACAAAACAACAACAACAAAAAACTATCAAGTTTGAAGAGGAAAATGCACTCCCTAAACAATTCAAAGCACAGAAAATTGTCTTTGTCTATTATCTGATTGATTTTTTGAACAGCAAAGACTATTATGAGGCCACTAAAGAGCCTTATTCAATCTTCCAGCAGTTTTCCCACATGATCCCCAAATGCTTGCACTTCCTAAGCCCATTTGGTTAAAAACTCACTTTGTTAACAAGACATTTGGAGAGAGATCTTCTTCTTTACAGTATACTATTCAGACAACACACATTAAATAATAATTAGGCACACAGCACAGGGTTAAACTTAAAACGTGTCTGTTTTGTTTTCCATTTTAAAATAATTTTAAACAACACAGTTGTAAGGGATTTCTCACATAGGTGTTCAATTTTAAATGCAATCAGCATGTAGGACTGGTTTTCAAATATCTTTGAGCTCTTAACACCCTTGGAAAGCTGTCTCCTGCTCGATGATTCTTTGCACACTCAATTTCATATTACCAACAAGAACCTGCTCAAGTAAGGAGGTCTTTAGAAAACGAGATATTCATTAGAAGCCGGACTAAGATCTCAGATTCATTTTACACAGACCACAGCATGGATCTACTTAATGGTTACTTTAGTTCTCTATAGGCAGATTCAAAAGGGTTTCATTCCTCATTATCATTTATCTAAGCACTCCATTA
This sequence comes from Excalfactoria chinensis, assembly GCF_039878825.1. NCBI lineage: Eukaryota > Metazoa > Chordata > Aves > Galliformes > Phasianidae > Excalfactoria > Excalfactoria chinensis. The sequence goes on from NC_092831.1 coordinate 15,716,484, forward strand.
CCATCAAATTTACCTTCACCATATCAAGTAGAGCTCAGAATTAAGAAGGTTTAGTTACAAAAATGCCAAGAGCAGAAAGCTGACACATGCTATGCATATTATAATGAATGACCTACTTTAAAACATGCCTACATGTTAGTTCCTCTGTCATTTTGCTGGTTATTTTCCACAGAAATTTTTGAATCCCTAATTAAGTAAGGAGGAAGCCAAAGGCATGGGTTCATTTGCAAAGAAGTCATAGATGCCTGGCTGATGTGTGTTTCTGGAGAACACAGAGCAAAGGAAAGGCATGTGTGATGAATTGAGACAAACCGATGAAGGCTTACCTCAGTCCATACTGCTGAATTGTGTTCAAGTTCTCTAACACATGTATATGCATAGGTGACACAGTCCATTCACATTTGTAAAAAAGAAAAAAAAAATAAAAAAATCCACTTGTGCTTGAATTTCAGATACTAAAAAAAATTACTCATATTCACAGTTTTCAAAGTTTTGGGGTGAGTTTTGCTGTCCATACAAGGCACACCTTCCAACGCTCTGGGCACTGGGTTCAGTTCTTAGATTGTATTAATAGCAGATTCTTATATAGGTATCTTTGACCGATTAAAATTAAAAATAAGATAGAAAAGAAAGGGGCTCATACCTTTTCTGAAGTGTTTTTTTCACACTAAGGGGGCCATTATGCACAACTTTGTGGTACAGCTGAGTTGCTTCTGCTAGCAGGAATTTCCAAAAGCTGCGACAGTTTAAAAACTTTCCTTTCAAATTTATTTTCCAGCTTTAGCTTTGAGAGGAAGGGTTTTTCTCCATGTGAACTCTAAGATGGCTATGCTGAGCAAACTAGGTGCTTTTTCCTTTCAAGTTAAACCCTTTAGATTACTTTAACACTGTTCTTTGTGGTTTAATTTATCATATGTTCTGGCACCATTTATCACTAAATGCAGAATGATGAAGAAATGGCTCTATTAAAATGGAATAACTACTGAATTAAAAAGCTGTTAAATGAGTTGGAGTGCAGACTCCTGTTAACAATATGTGGGAAGGGTGTTTGGCTGAAATAAATTACTTTCACAGTAATAATTTGAGAAGTGCACCTTTGGAGAAACACGTTCAAAAATTCACATCTTGATTTCCTGACTAAAATCACATTTACCACTAATAATATTTTTAAATTAGCTTCACAGCCAAGGTGAGGAAGAATTTAGTCTTGAATACCTTGGTGCAAAACCAAAATATTCCTTCTTTAAAAAACATGAATAGAAGTTTAAAAAATACACATGCAAAATAAAATAGCAGATTCCATTTAAAATATATTTCATATGCTCATCGCTAACTTTCTGAAAATGCTTTTAGAATCTTTCAGTGTAGGCTGCCATATCAACTTGTAAATAATATATAGCCCTGTAATTCAGAGTAGTCTGCATAGTAACTCTCTGATAACAGCAAGTAGCCAAGTACCTAATGAGTCCAGATATACTTGTATTTTATTGATTGCTGCAGAAAATGTAGGTAAGATAAAGTAGCAAGTCCACATTAAGTGGCATAAATGGTTTCAGATGTAGAAGCACTTTTTTTTTATTTTAAAAGAAGTACAGTTGGACATGGCAATCTATAGCATTTGTTATTAATAATGTATTTCTAAAAGCCCAATTCCAAATAACTACTCGGTGTAGCTATTCACTTTATTCTTGTGCTTAATCCCTTAATATAATCAACACATTTCTTGTGGTTAACAACAGCATTTATTCAAACCTTATTAGGAAATTATCTAGCTCAATAAAAGGAAGTGTCTATTCATCACTCAGGGTTCTCCCCTGAACTGATTGATTTCAGTGGAAGCAAAAATAATTTCTCAGAACTCACTTGTGTCATATTGTCCTTTTGAAATGACCTCCTGAGGGATATCGTATAGTCGCAGAGTGGCATCTTTATGGCTTTAAAAGCAGATTTTATTTTATTTTTATGACTTGTTACACAAAAGATGAAAAAGCTGCATTCTGGTTTGGTTTGTTTTCAGGCTGGTCTATGTCACTAAGTACAGAGATGGTTATCCCACAGATCTCTGTCCACACATTATATTGACAAAGATCATACATACAGTGACAAAACAGAGCCATGTCCTAACTACACAGGCTTTTTTTAAAAGATAACTACCCTGCATAAATTGGCATCAAACAAAAAGTCATACTGACCAAAATGTTCATGGTATTTAGTATTAACGCTAAATACTAACACTATTCATACGAAAATGATGAACCTGAATATCATTCTTATCCAGCAAACAGTAATTTAGTGACTGCAAGAACCACTCTACGTTACTATAGACAGTCCAAGAACCATTTCACTGCTACTCAAAAAATGAAAATGATATTTAAGTTTACCTTTCTGTGTCAATATTGCACAGACCACTAATAACATAAATATCCCTGTATGGTTTTAGGCCTGGTCTAATGGAAACCCACTGTGCCACGCCAGGCTGTGCGACTGCCAAGGCTGTTTTAAAATGCAGGACAGAACTATACACATGAACCCTTACACACCCATTCCAATCTGCATATATACCATCCTGTCGCCTTTGCACGTAGAAGAACATAAGGAGTAAGAATAGTAGTACAGTGACCCACTTTCTTGCATCCCCCTTTAGCTCTGATATATTATACTGACAGCTTTTTCTGTGCTTGCTGAAGAGCCCTCCATGCCTGCACACAGCCCATAGCACCCACAGCCGCTGAGCTGGCCCCGGCCCTGCCCTGCCCTGCTCAGTTCCTAGCAACTTCACGTGCTCAGGCAGGAATTAACAGGGAAGAAATTCATCGCTCTAACTGAGCTTTAAAAAGAAATCATGGGTTGGTGTGGATTTTGTTGTTGTTGTTGTTGTTATTGTTGTTGTTTTTTGGTTTTTTTTGTTGTTTTTTTTTTGCAGAAAAATAAGACTGGTGAGTCAAGAGGTAAGTGCTGGCCTTCAGCTGGATATTTTATACAAGAAGGGAAGGTGCATGCCATACTGCATTTTCCAGCATGTCACTATGGATAAATTGAAGAACTGATTTAATTTTGAGTACTGGTGTTTTTTTACACCAGCAACCTTTAGATAATTTAATTTAATTTCCTTTATATCTTGTAAAGCAGTTGTTGCATAGTACAATATCTACCTGTTAAAATGACTTCTTAGATGTTTTACTACATTTTTAACTCAGCATGTAAACAATTATTTACTTTCCCAGGCTCTTGCCAAATACTGCTTGAATATTTTATGATTGTTTACTCCCCTCACCCCCTCTTTCTCCAGACATTGACAGGTATTTTCCAGCGCACAAAGAAATATGGTGAAACTCCATCTTTCTCAGTCAAAATAACGTACCCTAATTTGAACAAATGTATCTTTATTGCGGCTTATTGTACAGTGTGCAGCAAGGCCACTCACCAGAATGCACAGGAAATGAAAAGGGTGCATGCCTTAGAATGATGCTGTAAACAAACTTCAGTGAGAAGCAAGTCTGTCTGTCTGATGAGTAACATCAGAAGATGTTGATTGATCAGCATCATAATTAATTTCTAAATAGATATATGAGAGTATCTTAGAGTATGATGAAAACAAGTAGAGAAGCAGCATCCCTTCAGAGCATGGATAATTGTCGTGGGTTAGCCTATGACAATAATAGAGCCGCAGTAAGAGCTAAGATGATCGTAAACTTCAAGGCTCCCACAGAACAGAGCTGCTATTCATGGCCAGTCCTGGTACATACCAGGTTCTGCAAACTCCAGTGCTCAGATAACTACATAGCAAGTTTCAACATTAATAAATAAATAAATAAAAAATACAATACAATAAAATTGCTCTTCTGCCTGTTCCATTTCGCTCTAGAGATTCCTGCAGATCCAAACTGGATTTGGGGAATAATTATAAAAATTCTAATGGCTGTCATTCACACTGAAACCAAAACAAATTCTAAGCCCTTTGTGGCATAAATCCTTAAGAAGGAGGTTTTATCCAAATTCTTTACCAGGTCTATAAACACCTAAAGAAGGAGTAAACAGTGAAAGCAACTGAAATGAATGAGCAGTGAAAGGGAAGAACAGTTTGCAGCAGGTCACAGTTCTAAGTCAAATTCTTGGAAGGAAGAATATGCTTACAATGTTTACCTTTTTAAGTTGAAGTATTTTACCAACTTTTTTATTCTTTAGAATTTCCTTCACGCAGGTCTTATCTCCTTAGTAAATTTACCCTTTACTTAGTTTTGTTTTTTTTTTTTTTTTTCCTTTTTACTTTTTTTGCAGTCTTTTAGTGAGTTTTATTTGGATGTTTTTTAGATTCAGACATATTTTTTTTAAGTTTAGAAAAAAAAATTGCAAACAAAATTCTTTCTTAACAATGAATCCAAAGGAGTAACAGCTTTTAATAAACATGGCTTTTTAATAGTTAATATTCTATCCATTTAATATCTCTAATTATTTTTTTCTCTACAGCTTTGATGGGTAGTTATAGCCTAGAATAAAAACACTGTGGTAAGGACAACTGCACAGCAAGGTTAAGTGCCTTCTTGTCTTCAGTACCAATAATTACCTTTAAGCAAAAAAAAAAAAAAAAAAAAAAAAAACACCTCACAAAAAACAACAACAAAAAAACCCCTGTTTTCAGGTTTGACAGTTAATTTACTAACGAGTATGTGGTCCCGATTTATTATAAAGTAATATTGACCAGAAATAATCCTGCATTGGTACTCATCTGAATTATTTTATTGTTCACGTCTCCTATTAAATAAATTGGAAAGGATTAATTTTGCAAGATGGGATTGTCAGAGGCTGCTGCATAAACTAGATGCATGTCAGCACTAAATTTAATTATTGATCACAATACAATAGTGCTGAGTATTCCAATCCCCAAACAGCTTCCAGTAACTATCAGCAGATTCCAAATATAGAAACTGACGGAAAAAAAATAAAAAAAAATCTGATTGCAGATGACTACATTTTAAAATAAATAAATAATTCATTAGCACCCAATAAAAAATTAATTTTAAAGTACAGTTCGGATCACTCACTAGAAGATATAACAAGTAATCAGAAAACGAAAGTGCCTCCATTCAAGTGCCAAACTGTAATGAAGTAGTATGCTGTTCTTATGATTGGGGGATTCCTATGATCCCCTAGTTTTGGAAGAGAAATTATATTTGGAAATGTAGATTGGCTGGAGCATGGCACTCTCATTACAGCCCTTTATGCTGGAAAACAAATGGAATAGTGCAGACCAAAATATAATACTGTACTTACAGAAATGCATAAAAGGAAAGAGATGGGGATGCATCTTTGGAGTGAAACTCATTTTCCAACTCTAATTATTTTCTCTAACTGAAGACAGCAGCTTAAGAGGACAATCACAATGTTTTCTCGAGGTAGTCAATAGTGGATAGCTTTTCATTTTATAAAGTTCAGAAGAGGCACAGAAGAAATGCCTATCTATAAGAGATTTTACTCCAAGTCCTTAAAATCCCTCTGCACAAGAAAAAGAGGTATTGAGTTATTTTGTGAAGAATTCCAATGCCAGAGAAATAAGCATAAAAGCCACGATCAGAGCTGTCTAAGATATAGGAATAAAGAGGTCTAACAACAGCAGGGAAGGGAACAGTGTAGAAATAAAAAGAAAAAAGAAAAAAACAATTGGAATGCTCATTGGAAGCAATTTTATAAGTTTTGCTCTATAGAGCTGCAGTTTAAATTCACAGACTTCTTTAATTTTCATATAAACAATGTTAATGAAGTCCTCATTTTTTCTAATGAATTTTTAACATGCATCTTGACAACATTTCAGCTTCCTCTAACCTTTATCTTCTTTTATAATATAACTCTGCTTAGTTTAAAGTGAAAAAAAACAAAAACTCCCAGCCAATTTTTACTTCATTCCATAAATAAAAAGTCATTCCAAGATCATAAGGTTTTGTTTAAAACAATAGCAAACTTTTAGCTTTGATTCACACAGATCAGTGTTAACTCATAAACCTGGGCTTCATCCAATGCCTACTAAATTCAATAAAACTGCCCCCTTGACTTACCCATGTGCTGGATCACGTCCTTTGTGACAATTATAACACAGTCACCAAATGCTACCATCCCCAGACCATGAGTGTTTTAAATTGAGTATTAAAAGTTATAACTAAACTTTTGCTGTAATCCAAAAGTCCAAACACCGCCTGCCACTATGCCATGTTTCCTGAGCATCTCCCAGGAGCACTGAGTGCTGTCAATGAGTCTCAGCGTGCTTGGCACGCTCACTGTCACAGCAAGGTCTGTGCCTGACTCTGACAGCCAGTTAGCACCTCTCAGCCTCACCTGCTCTAACACATCCATGCTAGCTTAGGAGTATTCTGCTTACTCAAAGGAATTTATTCTGTCCAAGAAAAAATCTCAAGTCCTTACAAACTACCTTAATATACACCTAAAACTAATCCAAAGATAAAAGCAACGCTGTACAGACTTTTATACATGAAGACACTTTAGTCTGGGGAAAGACAGGTGTTCTTAGCCATTCCTCATAACACTCAGGCCTTGATACAAGGAAGATAAAATCCTTTCAATTTTGGGGTACCAGTAATAGAAGAGACTCCTGTCCATTCAACTCCTTTTTTCAGCTGCTAATTGCAACTAATGTCAGTGTGTTTTTTGAAAACAGCAAAACTAAGCAACAGCAAAGCAACCAGTCTTTTATGTATGTCTATATATTCAGGAAAAATATTTTGAGATACAAATGAAATGATTTACCAACACATAAGGAATTTTTAAGCTGCCTTCTCCAGGCAGCATGATTTCTCAGATGGTTTTGTGGTGGGGTGAATTGCATCTAAGCAGCCCTCCTGTCATCTCACCCCTAACTATGACTGTGAAGACTTAACATACTTAGGTAGAAGCACTTAAAGCATTTACTTAATGATGAACATACATCCAGTCCAAAAGGTGAAAAAAATACTTTCTTAAAGATGTAAAGATCTTTGCTAGACTGAAAGCAAAGTCTTTTGAAGGCTGGAACTTCTGTTAAGATTCAGTAGCATTTTACAAACAGAGTAAAATAACTTTTAGAGAGGCAGTTCTTACCTCAGCTTGGTTCACTTAGTGCATATGCAAAGGAAAGTTGTTTATATCCTAAGAGATTTGCAACAGACAAGATAATTATTCACTGACAAGACTGTAATTCAAACCTTACAGACAAAGAGGGGAGTACCAAAGGCAGATGTTTTCATCAAGAACTCTATGGCAAAAGATATCCACAATCAATATGATTCTTTAATTTTAATATTTCAACCAGTTTGGCAAATATTTGTGTTGTTACAGATAAAAACAGGGCTACTTTTGACCTACTCAAGGGTGGCTGCCAAGTCCAGGAACTGATGGTGGCATTGCCAGTGGTGTTACAGTGACAACTTTAATCGCTCGAATTAGCGTTGCAATGAAAAAAAGGTCAGAATTACTACTCAAGTAATAAATGCTTAGCAGTTACTTGACAGTAACCTACTAATGTAGAATTGCCATCTCATTTTTAGCATTTGCTGAGGTTTTGAGCAGTCACTGACTTAAAGGCATATGGAGGATATAGGAGCACAGAGGCATAGCCAGAGTGTGGAGCAGCAACACTGGAGCCCTGCAGACTCTCCTGTAGCAGGCAGAGAGTCTTCAGCCTGCCTTGGGAATGCATGGGAGGAATGTGTATTGCTGCCCATAAAGAACTGCAATAAGGGAGGTTATCAAGCCTTCGTTCCTCCTGTAAATATAAATTTGAGTTCACAACTAATAGGTATCATAAACCTGATTATACTTGAAGGTATAATTGTGAGGGTTATTCAACAACTCATAGTAGAATACAGTTTATTCTAATGATTTAGAAAAAAAATAAAACTCAACACAATGTATTTGAGAAGATTCCTTACATGCATGTCAGAATGGTGGGAGATAGTATTTGCTTATTTATTGTATTGCTTATTGATTTACAAATGCCAAAAAATTGCAAAGTGATTGATTTGTAAAAACTATGCAATAGCAGCAGTTGTATAGAACAGATAAAAACAAGGCAGGTAACATAAAAAAAATATAAGCCTACTCAAAATCATTGTTTCATGTTATAAGCATTTACATTTAACTTAGATTCAGTTGTTATTTTTCCTACTTAGAAACAGTCAGATTGAAAAAAAAATTTTCTCTACAAGTCATCTAGAAATGCGTACTGTTATTGTGTTGGAAAAAAAAAATATTTGCTGCTTGTAAATATTCTGTAAACATCTTAACCTGCCCATTCACAAAAAACAAGAACTTCAAATATTTTCACATTCAATGAAACGCTCAAAAAATCCCATCCATACAACTCAGATGTGAAACCTGCTGTGGCCTTTTATCATTGCTCTCCTTCAAAACAAAACACCGTTAAGGAAAAAGAAAATAAAAGTGGTATTTCCATCTTTACCATAATCAAGGGCACCAAATGAATGGCTTTGCAGGGGCTCCAAGATTGGTAAAACTGGCCTCACCAACTTTTTTTGTTCCCTGTTTCTCTTTATTTTTCTCTTCAAATATGAACAAACTGGAAAAAAAAAAAAAATCCTACATGGAAGAAAATGATGAAATCCACCCAGAGAGAGTCATGGAGAGCAGCTTAGAGTTAAATAATGGAACAGCTTTGTGGTTACCATTCACACAGCTCTCCGAGCCGGGGCTATCAGGCAATGAAGTAGAATAATGAAGCTACTCCTTCAGATAAGAGATCGGCTTTATAAATATGATCTTTTGTACAGCAGCTGTAGGAGAACTGTACACTTGAAAATAAGCTTGTCATATCTCTGAGAGTAGGTGAAGTGGTTCAGGTTTGTGTATGCTTATGAGTTCCTGGGAACATTAGTAATTTTATAGAAATAAAAACAGAACAAAGAAATTCTTTAGGAGAAAAGGCTTTCCAGCATATACAAGCTGAATACGTGCATCCATGGTCAGCAGCTAGCTACATGCATAGAGCTTGGAGAACAGGGCTTGCAACCTTCATTTCCAAAAACACAGGGCATTTGTTCTCCTACAGGGTAGAAACATTCTGTCTATAACAATAGTATAGGGGTACATCCTCTTCCCAAGCTAGCACTAGGCTAACAGGGCAATACCTAAAGAAATACATAAATAGATCTGAAATCCTGTACACAGGGGAGCACTGGGCAGTAGCAAACACATGACATTATTTTCAAATAACTTGTATATATGTAATTTGCAAACTTTTGCACACTAATAATAATAATAGAATGATATTTGCACCAACACTAAAAAATATTCTTTTATACAATTATAGAATGGTTTAATAGATTTATATGAATACATTTCTAAGACAGAGTGAGAGCTAGTTCTTGAAATTTTTTTATGTGAATTAGTACCGATTTCTGTAAAGCCTTTCTACACAAATGCTACTGCACACTATTTCGGTCAGATTTTTCTTTGCAGGGGGTGAAGAATATTTGTATCCTGTTCTGGTTCTCTTCTATTTTAAAAATGACCCCACATTCCTCTGGTTTCAACTAGATGCTTTTTGATTTTCTCACCAGATTACTCCAGTTCTTTTGTTCCTATTAACCATTTGGATATAAATTATTGAAATAATGTTTTACATGATTATGATTAAATGTTTCTTTTTTTCTATCATTTCTATACGCTGCCAGTGGAGTAAGCTCATCACCCTGATTCTAAGTTCACGGATTTAATATTCAATTGCAAGATAAGAGCTTATGCTTCGTCTGCCACCAACTCTGAAATTGATAGTGGTGCCAAAGGTGGCAAAAGCCATGAGAATAGCAAAGCCATAAGCAGAGGTGGCAGAGAAGCTTGGAGAAGCATGAGTAGAAATGCCTGATATGGATAGGAGGTTCTAAAAAATAAAAAGGCTTTCAAGAAACTAGAGATACCATAACCAGTTTTGAAGAGACAAAAAGAAGGACGTTACAGATCAAGTGTAAAAATCATGAAGCATCCAGAGACAGAAAAGCAACAAAGAACCAGAAAAATACACTAAACTGGAGAGAATAAGCGCAACTCACTGCATGGACAAAGGATGAGTATAAGACATAGACCATGCGCTTCTTCCTCTCCTTTCTGCTTGATTTACAAAATAACAGATACTTGTGTGTGCTCATCTCCTCCTTTTGTTCACCTCACATGTTTGGGTAATGCTTACCCCTAAGACAAAAATTGCCTTTTTTCTGAGTATTTGTGCAGAACCCAGCGCAAGTGAGATTTCTGTGTCTTCACAGAGACTCTGAAGTAGACTTGTAATATAAATAATACAAAATAATAATGTAAACTATGCAAAAGTTGCATTTCCCATCATCTTTTTTATTATTGTCCAAGAGTACTGAAATATTTTGTGACCAAGTAAATTTTAGAACATAATGCAATAGATAAGGCCTACTCCACTCTCCACTGCATAGGAGAAAATTAATTTATATCACAAAACCAACACAGAGCATGTTTTATACATTTCAGGAACAATTTCAAAGGCACCCAGCTCCCTTTGACTTTCACTGGAAGACTAGTGTACATCTCTTGTGTCCCTAAAAATGTTCCACATCTACTTTTGAAGAAAGAGGCAAAGAAACCATGGCTGAAGTAAACAACAGTAAAAACACCTCTGCAGTACTGCTGTTTTCTGTTGATGTTGTTATTTCTGAGCTTCAGCATACTCTCCAATATTTTCATCATGCATTTCATAACATTTTAAATATACTGATACAAAGGCACAAAACCTCAGAAGTAACTACAGTCACTGAATAATTACAAGATCAATACACAATTCTGTAATTCTGAGAAAATATTCAAGCAGCCTTGCAGAACAGAACTCCACTAACAGAGAGCAAGCGTGGTGCCAGGGAAAAGAAAGGAAAAAAGTGAAAAGGGAAATGGGAAAGGAAGGAAAAACAGAAATCCTAAATGCCAAATCTGAATCCCCTGTGTGTGCTTCCTCCCTCTGGCTCTGAGGGAGCTCTAACCAAGGAACCAGAGGAAGGAAATAACAGAATTACATAATGAGACCTACAGACCCTATCTTCTATCTTACTTTCTCCTGAAGTTTTATTTGTAATAGATTCATTCAGACTGCCACACATCTTTTCTCATCAACATTTCCTTTTTCTTTCCCTATAGTCCCTCTGGATTTCAGTTATCCTCCCAAATATTTTCCTTTTCTTCATCCTCCTTATCTTGATTGGCATTCTTTCTTTCATCAGTCTTCTTAGCACACTTAACTCATCTCTTGCCTTATTCTCTGCTCTCTCCACTTCGTCCCTTTCATTGTGGGATGAAGCAGCTGTACTGCTGCCATTTGGTAAGGCTGCCTCTTTTTCTCCTATGCAAAGCAGCAATCACAGCAAAAAGTGGGAAGAAGGCAAGGAAAACTGCAGATACAAGGATGGCTACAGAGAGTGAAACTGGAGGCTAGAGGGAAATGAGAAAGGTGAGTTAGCAAGTGAAGGTTAGGACAAATCAAATGGATTTAGAGAAAATATAAAGAAAAAAAGCTAAAAGCATCATCTTTACTCATTTTCATGTTAGAGGACAATGAACAAGAGCTGAAAGAAGACAAGAACAAAACAGGAAAATCAAAAATAATTAAAAAAAAACAAAACACACCCTACTCACATTCAAGATTAAAAAAACAAAACAAAACAAAAAACAGTAATAAAGATATAAACCACAAATAAAAACTACCTTAATGATCAGGAAGTTAACAAAAAGAGCAGTAAGTGAAATTACACTAAGTGGGGAAAAAAAGGGCACAAGACATTATTAAGGAACAGAGTAATGAGGAACAGGCAGTTGAGAAAATAAAAACAATGGAGAATAATGATCTTAAAAAATGTTAAGAGGCGCAGTTAGTACTTCCCCAACTTTACCTCCAGAATACTTTTTCCAACTTAAAAGACAGAGAAAGGGAAAGGAAGGAGTGGGATAAGCAAATGGTGGCATAAAACTAGAAAGCAACCCATACCTAAAATGGAATGCATTATAATAGGAAGAAGTTAGGTTTCTTACCCTGAGTGAGCTTAAGGGTTTTTTTTGCCATTTAAGACTGTTTCTAATTCCCACAACAGAATAATAAATACAAAAACACATTTTCACTTAAAAAAAGAGATCAAGTTTACCTGCTTGAAAAATTTCTTGTTTTAATAATCTGAAATATCTAGCTTGTGGTCTTGCCTTTTCGCTATAGTTTGTGTTTTTAAATGACATACCATTTTTAACTCAATCTGATTTATTTTTTCTACAAAATGGGATTATTTATCTCCCCAAAAATAAGAAAGTTAAACTTGACAAATCTGCTTTATCTCAGCAAAATGCTACTTCCTGCATAATTTTAAATACAGTGTTTTGACCAAGAACATTCTTTTTTGATTGCTACTTCACCTCGAGTGTGCGAGTCCACAGTTATTTACCAAAGAGCAGAGGAAGGTACTCTGAGAAGGGGTGTCACCCACTCCAGCACACAAGAGCTCATCCTGCAAACAAGACAGCTTAGCTATCTGCTAAGGAGCATGTTTGCAGACCTTCCACTGCACTTAGGTTCCTGCAAAACACCCATATTCCTTATATTCCATTAAAATATGCTTGTGCTCCCAAAGGCTGCAGTGATGCAATCCCGACATTAACTTAAGCTATGGCTACCTTACACACAGAAGCAGTTCAGTGTATTTCAACCCCACATGACACAGTTTTAACAAATTCATAATCCATCATTCATTTTGTGCTGTGGAGGTTCTGTATTCTCTAGCCTGTCTTTTAAATTCAATTCCCCCATCCTTACTGCATTCCATCCGTTCAGTTTTTATATTTACTATATGTGAAAAATATTCAAACAAGGGGAAAATAAAGACACTTTAAGCAATGATTTCTATTCTTTACATAATGTTCTGAAAGGTTCCACATGACAATGCTGGCAGATGTTGATGCATGCAACGTTTTAGCTAAGCCAGTGATTGACAGGTACACCATTATTTCTGCAATCTGGACTGACTGCTACACAGAGTAAATGCTAATCCTTATCCATTCAGTTGTTTCTTCACATTATTCATTTTTTTCCCTCTAGTGTAGGAATGACTTGTTTGTTGCACGCCTAATCTTATGCCTTTGTGCCAATGGACACCAGATTGCAACAAACACACCTGGACAACTATTCTCTGATGAGAACGCAGAAATGATAGCCACTGTAGCAAATGCCCTCTAGTAAAAGCCATGATATGTGACTCGTGGGGAGCCAAAGAATAATTCTCCTAGCTTCAATTAATTGAGCTATACCTAGAGATTTTGTGTGCTTATGTAGGTATCTCATTTTATCAAGACTGCTTTGCATGCAGAAAAGATGCCTGACAATATAAACCTATACTCCAGCCTGCTTTAAATTAGGTCCTCCACGATATGTGTGCTCAGGAGATAGAAGACTTTTTCTGGGTTTAATTGGATGTTAGCTTCCGAGCGTTCCAAGGAGTGAATTGTGGGGGCTTTGATGCCATGGCACATAATGTTGGATTAGCAGTAAGAAGACAGTAGATTCTGAGTAAGCTATGTAAGAAATGCATTTGCAGCAGGAAAATTACCTTGGGACAACCAAAAGCAAATCTGGAAGGGATTTTGATTTGAGAATATTTTTCATCTTAAGTTTTGCCCTGTACAAGTCGATTTCATGTAGCATAACAGAGAGAAAACTACTTTAACAAGTTGTATAAGACTAACCAATTTATAGCAGGAAAAACACAGTAAAAGCTGTGACAAGAAATTCTTGCACTAAATATTTTCAGAACTTTTGTACGGAAGTCAGAGTTACGTATTATAATCATAGTCTGCTACCAAACAAACAACAGAAGTGGTATGTAGGTGATGAACCCATTCTGTTCTTTGAATCTAAATTTTTATATTCCTCTGAAAAGGCTAAGCTCTGCTGACAACAGTTCACGAATCTGGGCAGTTTGAACCTTCCACTGAGTTGTTTTGAAGTTTGGGTATCTTGTATTTAATTTTAAAGGTAAGAAATAAAGTAACAAATTCAACAAACTAGAAACATAACTGAACATGTGAAGGCGTTACAAAACCACTGCATTTCTTGTAGTACTACGGTCTAACAATAGAAACTTCTCCTCTAGCTTTGATCTACTATGTAGAGAGTAATAATTGCTTTAACAAATCAAATATCTTACGTTTTTACTGTACTTTGTAATAGACATGTAGTATATTACAGTACATCCAAAAGGCAACTATTTTGCATCTTGGTGGGACGCTACAAAGGAGAAAGAGACCATTTCAGCTTCTCCCAGGCTTAATTCAAACCATACAAAATCTATAAGGTTAAAGAGATATTGCAAAATGAAATCAATGGCAGATTGCCAAATATTATTTGAAGTGTTAGCAGATACATCCGTTCACTTTTAATCTATCACAGCCTCAAAGATAAAGCTTATTTGCTCACGGAGCCAGAAGAAAAAATATCAGCACATACATCCAATTAAAAATATTTCCGGTAAAAATGGTGAGGTATTCCCTGGCACTTCCTTACAAATTCTGATTTTGATTCTTGATGCAAGAACATGCTGCTTGCACTCAGATAAAGTAAGGTGCAATGTTTACAGTAACATAGCAGTTAATAAGTTAGGAAGTGAAATAAACTGTAGCACTTCTTTTGATGGGTTTTGAAGCGACTCTGAAAACAAAATATATCCTGCTGCATCTGGAAATAGTTAATACAAGCCGAACAATTTTATAGGCGTCATACTTAGCAACTGTGATTGTATTGTCTATCAGAGCATGGATTTGGTAAGTTGTAAATTCACAATGCAGATAAAATGTTGAGGTTAATTCAGGAAAAACAACTGCAGTGTGGTGTGAACAACCACAACGTAAACTCCATATAAACAGATTTTCTTCAAAAGAAGATCTAGGCAGAAGTCCAGAACATATCAGTAATGCTGTGAACCTGATGAAGTGGCCCTGAAGAGAGAGACTCTCTGACCAGTAGTTAAATCTGTGGGGTAAGAAGGGAGAGCAGCCACCTGGCAGATGTCAACTTGAAATGACCACAAAGCAGTTTCTAAATAGTGCTGAATAGCAGTATACTTTAAAATTATTATTTAAAAGATAAAGAGTCTTTATAATCAAAATCTGTATTGTTCATACCTACCAAATGCCATGGGGTTTACTAGTTGGCATTGCTAGAGTAGGTATCATCAATCTGACAGTTGAGCAGAAGCTGAAACAACATTCACAGCAGCCCAAACCAGCCTGGCTGCCCCTAAAAGCCCTGAAATTCTAAAAGTTCTCATTTCTTATGTCTTTAAAAAAATAACAGAGATAGAAAGGGAAACAGTTGTTAAATCCATCTTTTTCCCCCACTGTCCTCTATAAAAGAGCCCTGAAGTAATTACCAAAAGATGGATACCATTCAATATATTTTCTAGAACAATTTTTCTGGCAGATGTCTCCAAAACAGACATTAATGCAGCCCTGCATGATCAACGACCATCTGGAGTTGCTGAGGAATGAAGTCATACAGGATTGCTATGAAGAACCATCACAGTTACTTGCATCTTGGTGGCATCATGCCCCAAGCACAGGAATCCCTGTACATTTCTGGAATCCAACACTAAGATCTAACCCACCACTATTCTCTACAGCTTTGAAGGAAATGAAGATTCATTTAAAAGCCTTTAGACTATTTATTTTATGGGGAGAGACTCATCTGCTGTGCAATGAAGTTGCTTGGGCTTTTAAGTGAGCCAGAATGTACTAAATATTTCAGAGTCCAAATCTTTGCTAGGGGAAAAGCAGAAACCTCTCTAACACTTCTCTGAATTTCTCAGATTCAGTGTTGTGAAATGGACTTCCCTAGAAATTACAAAGCACTACAAACTATGTTTCCTTCTTTCATGTACCTATTTCTTCACCCTATGCTTTTAACATAAAATTATCACCACATGTGCAGCTGTTGATTAGCTGTATTTTATAGTAGTGCTCTTAGTAGGCTCCCACTTACTAGCTGTGATTTAGCTAGTGATAAGCTGCAGAAGGGGTGTCTCAATTTTTACTGTTCTTGCCATCATTACTGGACAAAGATCACAGAATTATAGGGTCACAGAGATTGGAAGGGACCTCTGGAGATCATCTAGTCCAACACCACTGTCAGGTTCCATAGCACAGGTTACACAGGAAAGAGTTCAGGCAGGTAATGAACATTTCCAGAGGAGACCACAGATGACATGGGCAGCTCACTCTGGTGCTTTATCACCAATAAAGATTTTTTCTTAAATCATGCATAATGAAATAATCTCATACAGAACTTCCTATGCTCTAGCTTGTGCTTGTAGCCAATTGTCCTGTTGTTGAACAACAGTGAAAATAGCTTGGTCCCATTCTCTTGACATCCACCTTTTAGATATCTGTAAGTGCTGATAAGATCCCTTCTCAGTTTTTCTTTCTCCTGAACAGTCTCAGACTGTCCTCATAGGGGATGTTCCAGGTCCTTCATCATCTTTTTAGCCTTCCACTGTCCTCTCTACAGCAATTCCCTGTCTTTCTTGAACTGAGGAGCCCAGAACTAGACACAGTATTCCAGATGTGGCCTCACCAGGACAGAGTAGAGTGGGAGGATCACCTCCTTCAACTTGTTGGCCATGGTCCTTTTAATGCACCTTTATGATGCCATTGGCCTTTTTGGCCACATGGGCACACTGCTGGCACATGGTCAACCTGATACACAACAGGGCACCCAGGTCCTTCTCTGCAGAGCTCCTTTCAAGAAGCTCACCTGTACTGATGCATGCAGTTATTCCTCTCTAGATGTAGGACTCTACACTGACCCTTGTTGAATCTCATAAGTTTCTTGTCTGCCCAACTCTCCAGCCTGTCCAGGTCTCACCGAATGGCAGCACAGCCTTCTGGTGTGTCAGCCACTCCTTCCAGCTTTGTGTTCCCAGCAAATTTGCCGAGAATGCATTCTATCCTTTCATCCAGGTTACTAATGAAGATATTGTAAAAGATCAGACCCAGAGCACCAGTCCCTCGGGAATACCACTAGCTACAGTCTCCAACTAGACTCTACACCACTGATCACAACCTTCTGAGATCTGCCAGTCAGCCAGTTCTCAATCCACATCATTGTTCACTCATCTATCCCATGCTTCCTAAGTTTACTTATGAGGATATCATGGAACACAGTGTCAGAAGTCTCACTGAAGTTGAGGCAGATAATAGACAAGATACAGATAATTATTATTATTATATTTTTTTTCACTGCTGAAAAAGCACAGGCTCTTTTCAGGAACTCTAGGTATGCTGCCCAATTAATTGTCAGGCAAATTGGATGGCCAAGATCTGTTACAGACTTTCACCATAAAGTGCATCTGGAAAACGTGAAGCTTCAGACCTTCCCTTCTATAGGAAACATTATTATCAGAGTCACACAGCCCCTCCAGGTTTGAGGAGGATGATACTCACTGCTGAGTATGGTTATGGCATCACCTGGAATACCTAATGTTATACCACCTAAATCTTAGCACTCCTGCATGATCAACAGTCAGTCATTAACATAACCCCACTGGACATCCTATGTTAACCATCCCTAGATTCTGAGTCCAGGGAAGGAAATCAGATTCAAAATAGAGCTTAAAGTGTGGTGTGGAAAAAATAGAGTCCCCGGCACCAGCCTTCTGGTGCATGCCAACAGACCCTTTAATTCCTCACAGCTCTTAACCTCTTGGTACCCTACTTTGAACTTCTGTAAAACTGGGATGCTGACCTGCTTCGTGGGTGGGTGATTATAACACTGAATTAATATTTGTAAATTACTGTGATACATGTGAATGAAAAATGTAGAACTGTAAAGAATGATGATTACGATGAACCTTCAATTCTTTTTTAAGTTGTTCCATCTGTCATTATAAACTGTCTTAAAGCAGGCTATTATTCGAGAAACTCAAAATTTGTTGTGCAATTCTAGTTATCAAGACAGACCGCTGCTTTATCTTAGCAAGCAGCTAAAGGAAAAAAAGTTCACTTATACTTTACAATCCTTTTCTATTTATATGGCTTTTATACCATGGTAAATGGTGCAGCTGTTCTGTAAGATACCCCTGTATTGTTATATAGAAGAACTTCAGATTTAACCTGACCTACTCAGAATGGATATCTACACTACAGTATGTTATGAGACCTTTGTGATACTTCTTTGATAATTTTTTGCAGACCTCCATTAGAAACATGGAAAAGCTACTTCAAGAGTGCTCACTTACAGCTTACTGTTTACCTATACACTCATAAGATCAAAACCCCTGGTCTTACTGTTTTTGTTAACAAGGAGCACTAAAAGTCTTCCCACATACTGAGTTTTGGTTTCCATTTTACAATCTGAGATGACAGACGGCACAAAAATGATGAGAAAACTGTGGGGAGGCTTCCAGAAGATTGATTCTCTCATCAGCTGATTCTTTTCTAGTTAGTCTTTTATTGACTACAAAGGTATAGCCAATGCAGAAAAGGAAAACCGGACTGCCCTGTTTAATCCTGAGGGCATTGGCAAAAGGTGATCACTTTTTGAGAAAACAGAGGCCTACAAGGAAATCAGCACACTGTATGAGCCGTTAAGCTGATTTAAACACACAGGGGATGCCTGGGGTTGAGCTCAAGATCTCTGAGGTGTGAGATGAGAATGAAACCATTGCACAGACTAATATTACTGAGCTTTAGTAGCAGGTGGTATAGTTGATCAGTCAGGAACCTGTCATTTGGAGAATAGGCCAATATATCTGAGAGACATGAAAAAATCTTTCATTTTTCCCCCCTCTTCCTCACCAACAAAAAAATATTGCCATTGTGAACTTTAGCAATTATCAGCCAAAACTTCACACAGTTTATGCAGTTATGAGTGATAGGGCAGAACCAAAATATGGTTACAGAGCACATAGCAGCAGACCATAGAAAAAATTGTAAATAATTCGTAAGTTTTTGTACCAGTGATTGCAATAAAAGTCTGCAATTCTGACACATCACATTCAACAGGAACCATGATCAGCCGACAGAAACAAACTCATATAGGAATTGAAATTTACAGTGATATTTACTAAATATTAAAGTCTGTACTTTGTAGACTGTAACTGTAGCTCATACACTGTGTACATGCTTGGAGGCTGTTCATAACAACTTTAGGAGACTGGCTGTTGTTCTTGGTCTGTGATTAGCCAGAAAATAAGAGCTACCATTTCATGGATAAAAGTTAAAATCTTACATGCTCCTGATTTGACAGACTTCATGTCTAGTTGAGTTTTCACCATGTTTTTCCGCATATGTTGCATATTCAAAACTCCATTTTTCTGCCCCTTCATCACTATCTTAGTGCAACTCTCCTCCAAATTTCAAAATAAACACCCACTACTGCTAAATGGTAAGCCATACAAAAGCGTTAACTCTAAGCAAGGCAGACAGTAAGTTTTTCATGTTCCACAGGCCCAAATTTCAGGTGCCTTCTTGCTTAAACATCTGTAGATGTATGTCTGACAAATGAACATTGATTTCTTTGTTTTAAAACTTCAGAAGATAAACACTGACTTTTGCCTGCAAGTTTAGGATATTTCACAATGCTCATACAGCGTTAAGCTTGTTTGGGCACTCATGGTGATACAGTAACATCATTAACATACCTTAACAATGACTTGCTGATTTTGATGAGGAAAACACAATTTGTTGGAAACTCATACGGCAAAGTCCACAGTATATAAATACTGGGATAACTTGCATAATTTGTGACTAATTAGTCAACATTCACAAGAGTAACAAAAGCAATCAAATAAGTAAAATTAAATAAAATCCAAAGTTAAATATGTCAAGAACTTTTTTTCTTTCCTTTGGGAGCACAATTCATTAAAACTCTCTAAAGAGTTCTAGTACAAATGCTTAATCATTTCAAGCTCATTTCTAACTCAGTGAATTGTTGTGTTTGAGAAACTCCATGAAAGGCAGATTATACTATGAGAGAAAGCTGTTCTCTAGACTGCATTTAACATCAGTGTACATCAATGACTGTACCTTCCAAAAGTATCACGAACTTTTGTTGAAGTGGCACAGATTTCTTGGATGATACTGTGGAATATACTTCAGACCATCTTTCTGCTACAAATCAAATAAATTGGCTGCATGGCACTTCTCAGATAAGTTTTGTTCCAAGAAAATTACATATTCAGTCAGATTTCTGTCACTTCACCCAAATGAGCTTTGCTTAATTTCACATTCAGATATTGGCAGTCACTTGCAATAACTTTAATTTGTGCGTTACATTTTTGCCTGTTTTTTCAACTAAAAATGCAATCTATATTGAACTAAATTTTTACTGCAGGCATGGCACACTAGCTTACAATCTTCATTCAGAAAGAGACACATCTTTAGTCTTTTTCATAAGCCAAGTGCCAAATACACTGCCACCCCGAGAGGAAAAAGTCTATTTTCAATTACGATTAGTAGAAAATAAATAGCATTAACTATATTTCTACGATGTCTTTAACTTGACAGCTATTACCTTTATTCTTATAAAAGTTAGATAAAGATTTCAAACCAAAGGAGACAGAACTACCAGCAAGAACACCTGTTCTGAGCTATCTCCAAAACTGCTGCTTTTTCAGGACTTGATATGTTTTCAGATGGTGCTTATGGCATTTCTGATTCCTGAGAAAAGAAAGCCATTCCTAAATTTTTCTATTGACATAGGGAGGGATCAGCTGACCCTTGCATATTTTTTCAACTTTTTGCTTCAAAATTATCTCAAATGCCCATATTTGGACACTGTACATTATGCAGTAACTAGCTCTGTGCCAATACAAGTTTGGATAAGTAACATTTCATAGAGCAATACTAGAAACACAGACTATTTGAAATGTAAGGCATATAAAATTTTACTGCTTTCCAGCTACTGACTTCCTTTGAAGAGGCAGTTATTGTTTACAATAACCATACCTGAAACCTTCCAAAAGAATAAAGGTCTCATGAGATCCACAAAGATGGCAGACAAGTTTCAGAAGTGTACCAGGCAACTATAAACTAGTACACCTACTCAAAATACAAAGGTGATCCTAAATCACTTTTATATCCTCACATCATCATGAAACAATGCGGTTTTGATTGGAAAATTATAAGACAAGTAATGCATGAAGTGAGTAGATGACTAAAGCCCGTATTTCATCAATAGAAATTTGTCCTTCATTATTAGACCAGGAGAAACTTACCTTCCTCCCTTAAGATTTTCTTTAACCACCAACCACTGTCTTCTTACTTCCACAACACAAAATTAATTTACAGCAATATTGCATCTGCATTTTCTAACATTAGAGATAATATATGATTTGTATTAGGCAAACTTCTATCTACACAAAGTCAGGATGTTAAAGTGAAGTTGTAGGGCTGCCTCCATTTCCACTGCAGTCTTTTGGGTTTCCCAGTCAACCCATCTCCTGGCGCATAATGCCCTTTCTTAAAAGATTAAGAAAAACCCTTCCTGATCATTGCTCAGTCCTCAGAACATAGGTGTCAGAACAAAATTCTCCACCCCCTGCCTTGATCTCAGTGTATGTTTTATCTTACCCCTTCATGACAATGACACCAGCATTAAAAGAGTACAAAAAAGGAGCAGTAGCAGCAAGCACATTGAAGATCTTAATGATATAAAGATTGTTAAAAGAGACAAAACAGACAACCATTTTTTCCCCAGGAAATATGACAATTATTTCAACAGGCTCAAAACGTTAACTTCATTTTACAGCATTAAAGGTGATGATAAAATGTGCACCTTCTGCAGAGACAACAATACATACAAGATGCTTAAATTTTTGCTAATCAGCATTTACTCCTAAATCAGCAAACTCCATGTTAACTTCGGTCCTCTGACAAACATAAACTCCTGAGAAACAGATGGATGCCGCATTGTTTTCTTGTCATCATAAGACAACAGTATGCCAATTTTGAGACCTTGGAAAATGTGTATTTTATTATTATTAACGCTTCAAGATATCCCATGTGTTGGCTGGTCAGTGATAATTTCTCTTTGCCACAGTGTGAGGCGTTGAGGCCATGGAAATGCACAGAGCAACCCGCCAACAGCATTAGGGAACAATGAGGAGGTCAGAGTCACATTCCATTGTGCTGTCCCTCCTCAAATACTGCATGGCATTGAGGGGGAAAATTAACCCTTTGCTCATGTTCCCTAATGATATTTCTTATCACTCAAGCAAAACAGACCAGGATGTCCTGCTAAGCCTGAGCAAGTAATGTAGGCTAAAATTCTCAGGAAGAGGAGGTTATAATTAAGGGTATCACTTGCCCCCTCGTTCTGCCTTTTGTGACCAAAAAAAAAAAAAAAAAAAAAAGTTGCTAGTCAGGAGGACATGGAAGTGTCTTTTGTTATCCAAAGAAACGAACTATAGTTTTCATCCCACTAGGGGTTTCCACAGTAAATGGAGCTTTTATTTCTTTTGGCCTTAACAGTTCTCAGACTGACAAGCTGCTATATGCATCAAGTTATCTTCTATTGGAACCACACCAAGGAAAAGAGTCCTATCTTTATCCTTCAAGACAAAAAGAATTAATTTTAACGTAAAAGGAAAAAAGATGCAAGTAAGGAAAACATCAAATACTGATTTTCAATACAGGAATAGAAAGAGCTTAAAAAATCGCAGCGCTTAATATATTTTTATATTCACGTATATACATATAGATATATGTAAATAAATTATATTTTGTGTATGCATGTGTTTGTGTATATTTTATAGGTTCAAATAGAATGATTGCTGTGCTTTTCTACTTAAATCCCAGGCATCTAATATTAGTTTCTTAAGTTAATGAGCCTGCACCTTATCTGACTGCCCATATTGTATATGTTATGCAAGCTGCCAGCTGTGCATCCGAGCTGCCTCATGATGTTCTATTTGCTTATAGGCAAAAAAAATAAAAAATAAAAAATAAAAAATAAAAAATAAAATAAAATAAAAAAAAAAAAAACAACCCAAGAATTTCTTAAGAATCCTGACATTTACAAAGTAATGAAAGAAATGTTCCATATTTTCTGATATCTTTGCTACTTATTCTATTTTTATCTTGCTTTTATATAAATATATCTATATAAATATATATTTTTAAATGACCAGAATAATCTATGCTCTCATAAAAATAAAAAATTACTGACTTCTAGATTCATGGGTCTGATGCAAAGATTTGTAAGTCCAACTGATGGAGGCTGTGCTGCTGGCTGTAGGGCACCCAGTGAGGGGGTGACTCCCTCCAAGAGCACTCCCAGCTGTGCGGAGAAGCCAGCCCAGGATAGTAGAAATCAGGGAAGGAAGAAAGAAGAGACATAAAATTACCCCCCCCAGAGAAATGTCATTGCCAGTAATCCTTAAGCTTGGCTCTTTCATACCTTCCCCATCTGTCAAGATCGCACACACACACACACACAATTAAAAAAAAAAAAAAAAAAAAAAAAAAAAAAAAAAAAAAAAAACCACACATATTTTCAGTTACAGTAATATCAGTAAGAAATTGCAAAAGTAGCTGTTTGCATGGCTTTAAAATGACACCATCCATGTTACTGTTAACAGGATTTAGACATTCTAAGACTTCCCCACCCAGCTAAATTGAAAGTTTTGATTCATTTCTTATTTGAGTCAACAGGAGCTCTCTTTTTCCATCCAGATTTCTGTTGGAGAGAAAGAATTCAATAATCACTTCCACTTCTCAAAATTTGACTTGCCTGGGGAGTAACATATTTCATTTTTGATAGAAAAATAAAATATCACAAGTGTTCCATTATTATAAATTGTTATGGCACAGGAAGAGGAAGCACTTTTTACATACAACCTATACTTTTTAGTAAGAGATTTATATGTGAACTGTTTATTCAACTTTGCTAAGTTAAAGACTTATTTGAAAGAAATCACCAAAGGACTTGTAAAGGGTATTTATTACTAGTATGGTCATATGCTCTGGGATACAAAGAGCAATACATTTACGAGCCATTCTTCAAAAAAAAAAAAAAATGGAGTTAGTTAGTATTTACAATAAATAAATAAAGTCATACCTACATATCAGTTACTCATCTGTTACTCATCTGAAAGAATACTACCTCGATTCCAGCTGCAGAAAAGACTGTGTTAGGTGTTTTATTTTACTTGTATTGCGTCAGGGGGAAAGAGAGATTCATTAGGAACAAAGACAAGAGGATAATTAGAAAAAGAAAAAAATGCTCTTGCCCTTTTTGCCCTAGCTGTGTTTCTTACTTACACAACCACCACTGATCTCCAGTGAGAAGAAAATGGAAAATTCTGGCCTTTTTTGTTTTCATTACTCCAACCATAATAAGGATCACAAGATCCACCACTGACTCAAGTGTTTGGATTAGGCTGTAAGTGCAGCATTTAGTTTCACATAACTTTAGCTATGCAAAATGAGAAAGGAGATAACGGGATATACTTGCTTTTGCATTATTAAGTCCCCCTTGATGCCTGCAATTTCATGAGTAAGTTGATTGTCCTTTATGTATTACAATTCTTAGAGAAAGCAGAAAATATATATTAATTGTGCTGGAGCGCATTGGATAAGCTATTCTGAATGAGCATCCACACTCCCTGCTGAGGGATGCAATCTAGACAGATTAGAGAGAGGCAGTAATCAGCGTCAGCTGGCCCATTTCCAGAGCTAGGTGACACAGCCAAAACACAATAAAACAAAACTACCAAGTTAACCTCACCACAATTTTAGCAACACTAGAGAGTCCTCAGCAGAGGTGCACTGACACTAAGTGGAGCTTATTGAATTTTAATTTCTGTCTTTAATCAAATGTATCTAAATTCATCACCCCTGAATAGCAAAACATATCAATAGCCAACTAGAAGATCATGCACAAAAGACAAAAGATCACACTCCTCAGAGCCTGAAAGGCTTTATGCATACTCGTGCCACATTCTTCAATCTTCAAAGGAGGTCATTCATATAAATTCAGTAAAGACAGTAATGTGTGAATCTGATGCTACCCTGACCCCTCTTCCACCTTCGAAAGCAACTCTAAAAGCTTAAACAGTAAAATTCAAGCAAAAAGGCACCTCCACTGCTGCCAAACAGATAGATAGCCTATGCCTGAACTCAATTTACAAAACAGAGACATCACTGTATGTTAGCCACTTTAATAGATTCGAGTTTATTTTCAGAATGTACATCTACCTTCAGCAAACTGCAAAGCACAAACAGAATAAAAACGCTGACAGAGGCAGCGACCAATAAGGAGAAGAGACAACTGAAAGAATAAAAAGATATGAAGAATTATTTTAATAGCAAACTGATTGTTTTTCCTTTCAAATTCATCACCACAGGAATAAGTGTAATACTTGTAAATTTACTAATCCAGGAGTCAATAAATATACTGCACCTGTTCATGTACAATATATTGCAGAAATCTGTCAGGAGCTCTGATATAGTCACCCTCAGGTCTAATCCCATTATACTGGATGAAACACTACAGGTATTCATACAAGACTAGCCCTACCCAAGAAACATCAAGCAAAACCTGCAGTACTATCACTGTCTGGCCTTAAGCATTGCTAAGCAGTAACAAGCTGCAAGCAATCTATGAATCTAGAGATCGCAGTAAA
The DNA here is from genome assembly GCF_039878825.1 of Excalfactoria chinensis. NCBI lineage: Eukaryota > Metazoa > Chordata > Aves > Galliformes > Phasianidae > Excalfactoria > Excalfactoria chinensis. The sequence goes on from NC_092831.1 coordinate 15,742,154, forward strand.
TAGGATTGCTTTCAGTTTATGAGCTGTAAGCCTGTTTCACAGAACACTTCACAGTGACTGACAGTTAAAACATTGGGTCATCCAGTAGTGCTTGTGCTACGTGCCAAGAGACATGGGGCCACGAGGACTGACAAAATTAATACACAAACTTATGACAAATGTCCATTGAGTGTAGCTTCTTTCAAAGAACATGCACAAAACTTGGAGAAACTGTTCTTAGCCATAATAATCTCTAGAAAGAAATAAGCAATTAATGTGTTTTTGACTGGTTGCAAAAGCTGTGGAAACAGAAGAAACAATCATTTCTCAGTAGTAAGCAGCAAACTTTTCCCAAAAAACCTTTTCAAAGTCTCAGGGTGTCAGGGTGCTCTTTTTCATTTTTCTTGCAATTGATTTTTCACACTATTTTTTTTTTCCTTTTTTGCCTTAGTTTCAAGTTAAATTCAAGACAGATAATCTTTTCAAAGGAACTCTTTCCAGTCCCTTATTTGTGCCATACAAATATATGTTTGGCATATTCTAATATTGAATGTCATCTCTTAATATTCTTTACGACCATCTCATGAGCAGAACAATACAATGACCTCCTTAGGAATAAAGAGGGAATTCATACAGATCATTTCTATGCTCTCTACTGAAATCAGAGAGGTGCAAAGGGATAGAATGGTGAGCAGTGTTTCCATCCATTCACTCCGTAAATTAAATGCAGAGATGAAAATACAGATGAGATATTAACGCCAAACTTGAAAGAGTTATTGATGAAACTATCTAGAGAATGGAGAAGAAGCAAGTGCTCTGCATTATTGTAAATGGATGTTAGCGTGGATGTTAGAAACTTGGTGAGGGCTATTTCTATCTGTAAGATCAGTGCTACATAATAAACTGTAATAAAGCTAGAAAGATTGAAAATACGACACTAAAAAAAATGGGGAAAAAATTGCTATAAGACTTAATTGTTATGATTCCCATTATATTCTGTCTATAAAAAGCTCAAAGATGACTTTATATTCTCTTACATAGGTCTTGTTACCAGTTTGGAGTGTCATTATTTAAGATTACTTAATACACATGCTTATTATGAAGGGCAATGTTCTGCAGTGGCTGCATATACTTTAAGGAGGATATTAACCCCTACAAAAAGGCCTGATAACAGCTTTTTTATCCTGTTTTGGTCTACCAAGTCAGGCATAAATACAGAGCAGCCTTCATGCTGACTTGCTGCACAGATATAAATTTCCCCTATAGAATCTACGTCTATCTAGCATTTGGCTGAACATCATCTCTTTTTCACTTTTCTTACTCCTACAAATTAGAAAGAAATTGCTTTAGAAACAGCTAGGAAGAGGGGGGGGAAAAAGATACTGGTAAGAGAAAATTCCAGTCTGAATGTGCTAAAATCTTAGAAATCATGTTCAACTAAACTAGAATGAGTTCTAAGGCATGACAGGTGAAACAGTTTATTCCACTACATCCCGGATGACAGGAAAAGAGTCATGAGGATACACAAGATGAGTGGAATCATTTTTCTGTTGGAGTACAGCACAGATGAAATTATTTATTTAAAGAACTTTTTTTGTTTAGTTTTGTTTTTGATTTTTGTTTTTAACATTGTAGGTTTCTTCAGTGCGTTGTATTTTGGAGAAAAGGCTGTTGATGAGCCACAAGACCTCCTGCCTGTGCTAATTCCTCTTCCAATTGCTTTCAATTGCCAAGTTGTTTTCGTTACTTATGAACATTCACAGTGCCTCAAGAATCTAGAACATAAACATTTTAGCATTTCAAAGTGCACATTTCCTCAGAAAACAAGACTAAAGCTGTCTCCATTACATAAGGTTCACTCATGTTCTTACAGGCCAGAAGGCAACAAGAGAATGGGTTAGAATAAATCCTTTCTTGCTATAAAGCACCAGGAAAAATTTGAAGGTGGAGGAAGACGGTCTGTTTTGTTGCCAATCTCTGCCTAAATCTAGTCACTTTAGGAAACAAAATGAGGGATTGCGTGCTTCCTAATGTTTTGTTGTTTTGTTTTTTTTTTTATTTGAGAATGTACACTATATAAATTAGCTGGCACACATAAAACACTGCTAGGGGTTTTTATGAATGTAATAACTGCAAATTGTTCACATTTTAATACAGGTGTAATGTGAAAAGGGAATAACATCACACTCGACCTGAAGATACTAAAAAAGACTGAGGAAAAGTTGGACTATTAACAGAATGTTTTCTTGTAAATCAACAACACAGGAAACATTCATTAGGAGCCATACTTGCTCTACACCTCTACAGAAGGTGAAAAATCATTTCCTCCAAAAAAGCAAAAGCTCATACCCATTTCTATTCCTTACAGTGCATGTAATATAGTAAAACATTAATAGTAACACAGACACTAAAACTAAACTTTTACAGATTTCTAAATACAGCCTTACTAAATTCCCTAACAAAAATAATCATCTTGTGAAAATATACAACTCCAGTGCTTTTAGTACAGCTGAGCTGGGTCCAAATACCTGCAGGCAGGAACGTGCACACCTGTATACAGGTATACACTCCCCAGCACCCCAGATGCAGAACTGTTTAAGCCTAGGACTACATCTTTCAAAATGCATAGTACTATTTTCATTGTATTTGTTCTATACTACTGAAATCCAGGAGAAATATCATTTTAAACAATTATGCAAATACTACTTCATCACATATTTGAAAATGCAATTATTGCTTATAAATGGAATTTCTCAGTTCTTCCTAAAATCCCCTTCTGAGAGGAATAAGAGAAAACACACACACACACACACACACGGAAGTTTTTTGTTTGTTTTCCTTTTCAATGAAAATACCCCATTTTCCTTGGATCCTAATATTTCCAGTATCAGATCACATCAGCAGTCTAGTACTATTTCTACAGTACAAGCAAGCATCATTTTCTGCTCTTGACAAGCTCCCCCTTAAATGTGCCTCTTAGATGTGATGCCCTATGTCACTGCCTAGCTCTGTGCGGCCTCTGTTTCCATGGCTGCTTTTAACGGTTTTAAAGCCTCCCTTTCACCTGGAAATGTAAATTGGGGAACTCTATCAGGAGGATTGCCAAGTAAGTATTTTTAATCAAAAAGTAAATTTTAGGGGACATATTTGTTGTGAGCTTCCCTTAATACAACCCACAAAAGTTGCAAGCACATCAATTTTGCACATATAAAACTGCATTTTTGAGAATAAACAGGGCAATTTGCAAATGCTAACTTGACCAGTCATCTGGTTTGTATGTACAAATGCAGATTTGTTGTGTGTATGATGTCCAAGCTAGTAAATTTCCACCCAAATGTATAGAAAAATCAATATATTCCTGCAGCTGGATTGATGAGGAAAAGTAAAAACATTTCTAAACTTGCCCTTCACATCAAAGAACAGAAAATCCCACCAGAAAATCACTTAGCATTCAGTAGGACTTAGCAGTTGAACAGTCCCCCATTATGAACAGAAATTAGGATTTTAGGCAACCTTTAAAACAAACACAATCAAGAATAGAAAAACTGTAAATAAATAATGCTAGACAAGACCATCCATCCTGCTGGCTGAAGGACAGAACTAACTCTGACATTTTCAAGAGATAATTAGACTGTAGATCAAGCTGTATGCAGCTTAAATGTACAGACTATGGTATAAAAGCAGCCCTGAGATAGTTAGGCCTATGGAATTCCTAAGCCAAACGAAACCTGAATTTGTTTCTATTCTCAAGTTGAAATAAAGAGGATTCCTGACTCAGAAGTGGTATTTCATCATTTTTTTTCCCAGTTATCTTTTAGAGGGCTGGTGTAGACCTGAGCAGCCTTGTATGGTGTGTGACACAGTTGTGTCCTGAGCATCCCAGGTTCCAGCAGCTGCAAGGACATAACTCTCATGAATAGGTAATCACACACTGGTTTCTGCTGTGCCTTCTGGCACCCTTTCTCTGTACTGATTTTCTTTTGACACCCAGACCATCCCCTCTGAGCTTTATTGCAGTGCTGGTCCTTTGTTAGAAACATGTGCATTGCACACGCACACAGTGCCTGCACACAAATGCATAAACAGGCACCCTACAAAACCAATCACATGCAGGAACAAGACGCCATCACGTAAGGTTTCTGCAAGTCTCCAAGGAGTTGTTGAACCATGAAAGCATACCAAATCATATGATCTTCAGACCACAGTTATCACAGAGACTTCAAAAGGAAGCTGGTAGACCAACAGCAGCAGTTTGGACTAATCCCAAGTAGTGCAGCATCTATCAGAGGAAAGTTCCTGAAAAATCTGCCACCTAAAATGCTGATTGAACTTTCTGTGTGCTCACTGAGCACTGACTATGCAAACAAGCTCAAAGGATGAGCTCCTGAGCCTCAGGAGCTCCTGAGCAGCAGGAATCTCAATCAGTGGCAGTGAAAGGGGATAAGCTTTTCTCCAACATGGGCACTGATGTCAAAAAGACAGTCCTCTAGGATACAACACTAAGTTTCAGTGTCATATGTCTCCATTTTTTCTGAACTTTCCAGCACTGGCTGAAGTTATGGAGCAGTATCTGTGGAAAGCTAACCTCCCTAGGACACATGCATAGGGAAACAGATGGTTTGCAACAGACTGCTTAATCCCAAATCAAATAACAGAATCAACACTTCAGAATGACTATTTGTATAGGCACTTCTGTAAGAGAGCATGGCCTACAAACAGGCATCCTATGCAGGAAGACCTCCCAGAAAGCTTATATATAAACAAAATCTTGAAGTTGATTTTTTTTTTAAAGCAATTTGCCTAAAGTATGCTATAGTTATAAGCAAATAATTTGATATTTTCTGAGACAGATTACTTCATTGTATATTGAAGCTTGTTATTCTAAAGTACATTTTAATATTAAATATTAAGGAATAAGTATTTAACTTATTGCTTGCTTCTCCATAAAGAGTCATTTAGCCTCATGCTACTCATTTTTATTATCTGCTGAAAGCCATAAGATCAGCTGCTGACAAGTGAGCAAAGAACAAATCAAAAAAGAATTGTGGATTTTCTTAGCATTTGAAAGAATTTCATGTAACAACATTGCACATTAGGAAGCCCAGAAAAAGCAGAGAATGAGACCATCTCAGGAAGTGATATGGCATTGCAAAAAACAACAGCTTTACTAGTGTGTGAAACTCAGCATCACTAACATTACTCAGTGTAACCATAAAAACACATCAAACAAATCAGCTTCTTGATCATATGAATACTGATGACAAAAAGCTGTTCATTTATACCTCAGTAGTTTAAAATCATATTTCAACATTTAAAATTCTTATTATATTTGACTCCTGACGTACTGATGAAAGCCTCAGAGATCCAGGTACGCTGCAGTGTACTTGTCTACCAAAGAGAAAAATCAGACTGTTGCTGTACTAGAAATCCTGAGAAAGCAAGAAATATTTTAAAATCAATTCCATGGGACCAACAACTGTGTTATACTGTTGTACAATTTCCACTTGCTTGTTGAAGAGGAAAATGATGGAATAGATTGTAGCCCCCAGCACCCCCCACCTTCAATTTAAGTGGTGGAGAGCTGCTTTGTTTATGACAAGATCAGACCCATAACCTCTATTACATCAGAATTCACTGAAGTTCGAAAGGAGAATAACAGAATACTTTGGGTTGGAAAGGACCTTAGAGGTCATCCAGTCCCAACCCCTGCTGTGGGCTGGTTGCCACCCATCAGTACAGGCTGCCCAAGGCCCACCCAGCCTGGCCTTGGGTACCACCAGGGATGAGGGTACTTCTCTGGGTCACCTATTCCAGGCCCTCGCTGCCTTCAAGTAAATAATTTCCTCTTATTATCTAAACTAACTCCTCTTTTAAACTATTCTCTCTTGTGCTACCACAATCAGACCATGTGAAAATTCTATCTCCCTCCTGACTGTAAGTAATCCTGTGAAGCACTGGAATGCTGCAATGAGGCCTCCCTAGAGCATTCTCTTTGCCTACCTGCCTACAAGCCAACCTGCCTCGGCTTTTCTTGGCAAAAAGAAACATGTGACCCCAGCGGGGATGATTGTTTTTAGTCAACAGAAATATCTTTAAAACAATCTAATGCAAGAGGAATACTGTCAATGGCAGCCACCAAGCAAATTCAAAGGCACATATTAAATAAGCACCAAACTGATCTGTCCAACTGTTGCAGGTATGGAATCACTGCAAAATACTGTTGAAGTAAAATATGTAGCTGATAACCAGCTATTCTTTTTGAGATTCTATCATTACAGGCAAGAAGGATCTCTAATTCCTGAATCCTGGAAACGTTTTATTGATCTAAAACACCCCTTTTAAGGGTTACATTTTCTTTTTCAGATTCCTTCCTGAAAACTATTGCATGGTGTTACTGAATCATCTCAAAAGCAGGAACCCTTCAGTACTGAACAAGTCATATATAAATAATGTAGATCAATAATTTTCAACATGTGGTCTACAGACTCTTTGGGTTCACAGAACCTTGCAATGAAAAGGAAGCCTATTGCAGAAAGTTAACCTTTGCAGCGCAGAGATGCATGCCTCCACTGAAAAGTACTTAGGGATCCACAAATCAAAAAGGTTATAAGCCACGGATGTAAGTAATCTGTAAGCAGTTTTAATGCTTTGTAGATTATAAATGCCATTTCCATTTACCATTTAAATGAATGGTATATACATTAAAAAAAAAAAAAAAAAAAAAAAGGTAATTTATATAATGGAAATATCTAAACTTTAAAAGAGTGAGTACAAATCTACTGAGATGGAAAATCAGGACAAATCAAAAGGATATTCAAATAATATTTAGATGAAGTAAAAAACTAACATATTGCACCTAGCCTTGCACAGCCCTTCATAGCTTAGCTCCCTTGAAATACCAGTTTTACATTCTTGCTACGGACAAATAAAAGCAGCAGAGTGAAGAAAAAATACTTTTCAATACAGCTAGGGAAAAAAAAAAAAAAAGAAAGAAATAACCTTTGAGGAAGTCAGTAGAATTTAACTCTGACAAAAAGCAAACCAAATCACTGAGCCTGATAAATACAGACAACACTGACAAATAAGCAGTCTATATTTGCTTGAAGAGCTTATGGGGTTTTTACCCCCCAGCAGTATTGAAGCAACATCCTTATCTAAAGTACTTCTCAGGTATCAGAGAAGTGGTAAATTTCACAAAGCCTGCACTAATGTTTTGCATTTCCACTCCAAGTGAAATGCACTTCAGTAAGTAAACATGAGTATTCAATAAAACTGCAGCTAGAGACAATGGAGAAAGAAAAAAAAGTTTCAAAAATACATTGATAAATAAATCATTTTAAAAGCATTAGATAATACTGTGAAACAATGAAGGGCCGAGTCACTCAAAACTGAGAATAGGGTTAGCACAATTTTTAGTACACCAGTTAGGGTTTTTTTCCTTCAGATTCTCCTTGTGTTTGACAAACATAAAGCAAGACATGTGCATTAGAATGTTTTGTAATTCTATAGGTATTTAAGTGCCTCAGTTGAGAATAATCATATTCCTTCTAACTACTGAGAGTGCACTAGACAGCACACACTTTTTCAAACATTTCACACAGTTGGGGAGTGTGGGGTAGTGGCAGGGAGGGGTGACTTGCTTAAGAAATGTTTTGCATGACTTTGCACGCCCTGAAATTCATGGTGGGCTGGATTTGAGCACCTCAACATTTCTATTCTCAGAACTTATTAAAAATTCATAGACAAAGTTACTTCTCTTACTGGTGTACAGCACAGGGGGTCACCATCAAGAACCATGGCCTCCGTATTCTAGTCACTAATTTAAAAACATGTCATGACTTCACAAATGGCGTATGCACATGCTTAACTTTACAGATATTGTTACAGATAGTCTCCCTGGATTCAGCAAGGCCATGTACAGTAAGCTAAAAGTAAGTTTTTAAGGCTCAGTGCAGTAAAGAACTACATTTCTCTAAGCTGATGCAAATGAAAGAACAAACAATGTGAAGAGTGCTAATTTGTTCATTAGAATCTTTACTGTCTAACCTATTTCTACACTTTCTTCACCAAAACAGCTCTGCCTAAAAACTTATACAATTAACATTTTTTAAGGGATCTAATGTACCCTCAACAGGGTTACTGACAACACCGAGCTGAGTGGTGCAGCTGGCAAAATAGAAGGAAGGGAAGCCATCCAGAGGGATCTGGACAGGCTTGAGAAGTGGGCCATACAAACCTAATGATGTTCAACAAGACCAAGTACCAGGTATCATGCTAGGGTCAGGGCAACCCCAGATCTAAGTACAGACTGGGAGAACTCACTGGGAGCAGCCCTGTGGAGAAGGACATAAGGGTCCTGGTGGACAAAAAGCTGAATGTGAGCCAGTGGTGTGTGACTGCAACCCAGAAGGCCAGCAGTACCCTGGATTTTATGAAAAGAGAGATGACCAGCACAGAGAGGGAGGAGATTTTTCCCCTCTGCTCTCATGAGGTCCCATCTGGAGAACCACATCTATATCTGGGGCACCCAAGGACCACAAAGATGATCAGAGTTCTGGAGCTGGTCTTGTTCAGTCTGGAGAAAAGACTGAAGGCTGTGGGAGACATCATTTCAACCTTCCAGCACATTAAACTAAAAGATGAGAAGTTAGATGTTAGTAACAATTTTGTTACTCAGAGGGTAGGCAGCGAAGTTATGCATGCCCCAGCCCTGGAGATGTTCCAGGCCAGGCTGGAGAGGACCAGCCTGATCTGGTGGCTGGCAACCCTGTGCAGAGTAGAGGGTTAGAACTTTAAGGTCCCTTCCAGCCTGACATTCTATTATTCTAATATAAACTAATTTAAAATCTTTGCATGCACTTTCCATAACAATGTATTTTAGTGATAGTGATTGTTTTACATAAAATTTACACAAAATTGGAAGGTGCAGGAAGAGCTTTTCATGGTAGGCTGTCTCAGCAGAGACAGCAGAACATGGGCTGGTTCAGTATCTGTTGCTTTCCAGACGAGGTGTTTAGATCCTGGATTCCTTTCTAATTTCTAATCCATTCTTCTGGACAGGACTGTTAAAGTTGACCTTTTCACTGTACAGTTCCTGACATACAATAACTGGTGGGTATGCAGGAAAGAAGAGTCTTTAGTGTAAGATTAATTTCAACCATATAAAGGGAAAAAAAAAAGAAAAGAAGAAGAAAAAAAAAAAAACTGATAGCAAATGCAATTCATTGAGCATAAACCTATCCTTTTTTAAACCATATTCTGCCTTCTATATGCTGCACTACTTCTGAGAAGCCACCATATTCTGCCCTCAGAAAAATGATGCACTGCAGTGGTCTATATTTGTATCTCAGTAGCAAGAAGAGATCTCAACTATAAAAATCCTGGCTAATCAAAGATATTAAGAACATGATGTAATGTGTGTCCTGGGGTAGAGAGAAGCCAAGCAGGACACTGAAGTTTCATGCTATCTTAAAAAGCGGTGGTCAGATGCCCTGAATCAAGGCAGAGGTCAGTCTTCAGCAAGCCTGACTTTTTCATCTGATCTGTCAAATTTCTCATTTTGTCTCCCCAAATTTCAGATTGAGCCAGTTGCGTTTCATCTTTTTATCTATTTCTTCCAGGGAATCCAGATATCGATGACAACTTACTGACTGAAATCAGTTACGTTTCTCAAAGAAAGCCTTCTAAATACATCAGCCAGGAATCAAGACAGGTCTACCAGTCAGATTCAGTTTCCAAATTGCTTTAATCTGATCTTTCCTTTTCTTTTCATGGCCCCCACAGAAATACACTTCCCAAAGAAATACAATTTGCAGCTCATTTGGATTAAGTTGAGCAATAGGTGAGTGAGAAGCAATAAGAACAGATAATTGGTCTAATTTCACTCTTAAAGCTAAAGAAGAGATATATTTTAAAATGGACAAGCAATATATAACAGCTGAAAATGTCTCTGTTCTGTAGAACGCCTTTAAAATGTTTGCAAATAACACCAAAATGAATAATTTCCAGTATTTTACCAACATCAGTGAACTCTCACCAATGTAGGATGATTATAAATACATCCAAAATTTAGCTTGTTCCCTTGCTTATTAGGGCTGAGTCCATGAATATGGGAAGTGACTTTAGCAATACCTAATACAAAAATCTACGGACAAAGATAACTTATTCACACTTTGTCATATTATGAATGGTTCTACAAAGCAAAATGAAAGTCTACTTTCTACATTAGTTCCTTTCAAATATTTCTTACACATAGCCAATACAAGGGTGGTCAACAAACTTCTCCATGGCCATCTCTTATATGCCTACAGCATAATTTTTTTCATCAGTATGTTCTAGATTATATCATTATATTTTCTTTCTGCACCAGCTAAACATGCCTCTTTCTTGTTTTCCTTACCTAGATGCCTGTCATTTGCTCTTCACCCACTTCTTTCTCAGAAAGAAAGCAGAGAGGGAAAGAGATAAACTGAACAAAGACTGCTAATTAAATTAAAAAGCTGGAAGCTTTACGGAGGTTACTACTTCCCAAACTATTAAGCTCTCTCCTCAAGTATGTGTAATGGTAGGTGCTTTACAGATCCACAAGGTGTTCAGCTTTCTCAGAAATTACACAACCATTCTTCAGCCCTTTCCATAGTAAAATTTTATCAGGGAGTTCTAGTTACTGATATGTCTAAAAATACATGAATAAATTATTTTCTTAGCTTTCCTTGTTCCTTTAAATAGCAATGTATTTTGCTGGGCAAAAAGATAATAACACAGGATTACTTAGCATTCAGTTGCTTGTTTTTCTAAAATTGTTTACTTAATGCTTTTCCCCCCCTCCATCGTCCCTTGGGTACAGTTCTTGCCAAGGCATATAGATTTATATTCCCTTTTTTCCAGCATAACTTTTGGAAAGCTAACACGTACAGTATGTACTAAGATCAGCTTCTAAGCTGCAGGCAGAATATGACAAATCCAAAAAGTAAATGTACCTTTGCAGAAAATTGTTCAGTGGATTTAAGTTACAACAATAAACAATAAATAATAAAGTCTTTCTGAAAGCTAGAGAAGCACATGTGTCCCCTTCATTGATTTTATCACTTCATCACACACAACAAATCTGTGTCAACATGAGTGGCAAGTCTCTGAGGTAAAAAATGTACAAGTCAAGGCCATAAAAGCAGAGCACATGCTTAGGAATTTGTCTATTGTAACCATAATGAGGTGGCCTGCTGTCTTTAAGGAGACAATTCATGATACAGCATATGCCCAGGGAGAAGTGGAAGACTTTTTTATGAATCCAATACAGTCATCTGTGAGTCAATGAAGATTCAGTTTCTTAAAGAGACAGAGAAGAAGAAAGCATTCGTGTGAACAGCAGAATCTCGGGTAACCAGTCTGTATGAAACAAGATATTGCACTGCAGCAGGACTATAACCCACTGGTATCAGCATGGCTACACATGTAAGCTAAGATTAATCATGTAGTCCTTCCAGAGGAGGCTTTGATGCATAACACAATCTTCCATATTTACAGAAATAGCATTTTCAGCACTCTATTAATCTTGACAGTACTTTAGAGGGGCTGCCAGTATTAAAACCCATTTTCTGGAGCATATCAAGGAATAAAAAGGCAAAGTAATTTCTTTGCATAACACTGTGCCCTACTACCCTCCTGCAGTACAAAGCTCACTTTGGGTAACCAGACTATGCCATCACCATTAAAGTTCCTGCTATTAAAATGCAAAAGGAATCTCTGGGTTCAAAATCACTGAAACTTCAGGTTCCTGTGGCTATTGCCAAAAGTATTACATAGAGAGTTCTTATCAAAGAGGTATGGTGCACCCCATTTCATCACAACTGCTAATAATGAAGAAAACAACAATCCTTACGAAGAACAACTAAGCACCTGAAATGCAATTTCATGTATTAAATGAGGCAGAAGGAGCACAGAGAACTAAATGCAGTGTTTTATCAAAACTCTCACTTTGCAAACAGGAAGGGGAAGAAGAGCAGATTTAAGAAAGGAACAAACAACTGTAGGACAATGAATGCAAGCATGAAGTGCTTGAATGTCCTGTGCGAAAGGAAAATAGAAAAAAAATATATAGTTGGGTTTTTTTGTTTGTTTTTTTGGTTTTTGTTTTGTTTTTTTTTTAAACCTTCAACAGACAAAAGTGACTTTCCTTTGAAAGGAAAATAATGCTGAAAGGGTGTTTAAGGAATTTTTCTTACAGGAATCTATTCAGTAATGAAACAAGTTTTGTACATGTTCTTGGAAATTTTATCTCAAATCCTACAACTGGAGTTCAAGTCTGTGTAGAGCACCCTCAGAAGTTTACAGAGATATACGTAATATAGGGAGTCCCTCACTTTCTTTCTGTCATTCCTGTAAGCACGTTTAATCAAAGGTTATTTCCAAACATTTTGTCTCATGTATGCAGTCAAGAGAAGTAATACCAAAATCAGCTCAGTAGCGGATTATGGATTTATAGCCTATAAATGTGAGGTCACATGGTGAAAATCCAAGATGGATATCAAATGTTCATACAGCTTCACACTGACCACAAAATGAAGTGCAAAATAGGACATAAGTGACTTGGATACCATCATTAAGCATCTGTTCCAGTTGTATTAATTCAGGTTGGACATTATACAGTAGTGGTGATAGAACATATTACAGACACAGTCAAGCAACTCCAAACACACAAAACAGCTTGATTATATCCTACTTAGAAATGAACTACCATGCAGGACACCTGGGCTCCCAGAAATACATTCCCCTCTTCCTTATGCTAGCACTAGGAGCACAAAAATGTATGTCTTCTCATCCTATCACTCTCTGATGCTACCCGTAATTCTTTTTACTTCCTTACAAGTGGAAGAAAAACTGTTATAGGCATCACACTTAGTGCAATGTATGTCTCAACAGTAACTCGGCGTACTTGCTGTTGAGAAATGCAGTTGAGCATGAAATGTAAATTAAAACTAAGCTAAAGGATGTTACCTTAAAACCCAGAAGTTTTCTTCACTTTTTCAAGACACCAAAACTATCTTTGACAAGTACAATCACTTTTTTGGAAAACAAACAAACAAAAAAACCTTAACACATTAACAGCAAAACTAAGTTTAAATAGCTAGAGCCTTCAAGTCAGAAACAGTCATCACTCAAAACATAGAGGGGAGGTGAGGGAGATGGTGATTACTGCTGCAGTTTTACTTCAAAGCTCATTACAAACCAGTAGCAAAAGAATTACATGAAGCAAAGTAGCAGCATCAGTATTGTTTTTGGCACAGAGTGGTCAGTAATCATTAACAGCATTTACATGAACTGTCTGGGGGTACAACAGAATTTCTGAATGCCATCCAGTTTTCTAAGCTATAATAATGCTAGACAGAAGTGCTCATTCTTAAGGGGTTGGGAGGAGCATTTAGTATGCTGCATGTTTGTTCAGATTAGTCTCTGTAGTCCAAGCAGATGGACATCAGTCTGTCTCTCTCACACCCCCACATTAGTAAGGCAGAAAAAAAGAATATTTTGATTTAGTGTTACGATTTTACTCTTGCCACTTGTTTTTTTACTCTTATCAATTAGACTTGATATTTTTCATGTCAAATAATTTGAAACTACCCACTCAAATACCCTAAACTTAGGGACTGAGTTATTCATCAAGTCAAAACAGATGTCAGTAAAACACAGAGTAAGACATCAGTGGACTCTGGAATGCAGGACCAGCGCTTAGTTTTGAATAACATTCTCACTTTGTAGTTCTTGCTCCTGTTTCTTCAACCAGCTTAAGTTAAAAGGTTCCATTTTTCAGCACTAAATATGCTGACAAGAAGTTGAGGATGTTGTCACACTTTAATGGATTAGTGAAAAAGCAAACAGAAATTTGGTCATGAGTGCTACTGCTGTCAAAGTCCCACGGATGTGTGGTAGCCCCTCACGAACATTATAATCGGCTACAAAATCCAGAGAGCCATTATTAACCTGAATCACAAAAGCGTATTTTCAGGGCTGAAACAAGCACCATCCTCTTCACTTCTTTTTCACCATCTGCTCTCTCTTCTTCTGACTAATATTGGCCAGGCTACAGATACAGAAAACATTTTTCTGTGGAATTCCCATATAATTTAACTGATTTATAATCCCTTAGCTTTGACTTGTTACTTGAAACTCAATCCTCAGGCGTCCTCAGCCTTAGACAAAGGCTTCCAAAGAGCCTTTCAAAGAACAAAATCACTGAAGTTTAGGTCTGAGAGACCAATCCAAGAAGACTTGAAGTATCAGTGGATTTTATAATATCTTAAAGGTTCTTCTTGAATATTTGAATAGCAAAAGGAAATTAATGAAAATCTTTGAACTGCTGAAGTTTCCTGATGCATGAATAAAATTTTATGGTATTGAATGATGTAATTTGCTACTTATTTGTTACACGGGTTTTCAAAACATTCCAAACTAAGTCATTATGGAGCAGATGTATCACAATGACTTCAGTAAACAATCATGCAGTGTGAAAAACAGCAAAAGGCTGGTGCAAATTCTTTACAAAAAAAGCACAGGTATAATTGTTCAGATAAGTAACTTTTTTTCCTACTTTCTATGCCAGTTGCAAATTTTGTTTACTCATTGCATATTTTTTAAACACATATATCAGGCTTTTATAAACATATCCTCTCCATACAGAAATTTTATTAAAAGACAAGTAAAGCTGGAGTGCAGTGGATTTTACATCACAAAATGATGAAACCTCAATATTGTTTCCTATATATCTGATATCAGTAAAAGCAAGTCCTGCTCTAATTAAGCTTCATCTTTGGTTGTCCAGTTGCTTTTGCTCACAGATGCCTACCAATTTGTGTATTATAAAGAATCTTCTATTGATTCTATAAACTTGACAATTTGCCTAATGGAGGGCAAGAATAATTTGTGACTGTGACTTCCCTTCCTTTCCAAAGTGTGCCTCTACAGAATTTGCAGATGACATATGATCAGTGCACATTAGGTTCAGAATGAAAACATTTGTCAGCCAGATATCTAATGGTCCATTTTGTAGTGAATAGATGATGTTCAAAATCTGCCAGTTTTCACGAGTCTTTTAATTACAGCTTTGATGGGTATGGTTTACTTTACCTCATATATTTACCTAACGGGTACAATAGACATGAAGTCTTTTTACTCTCATGTTCACCTTGCAAAGCTTAAATTTGAGGAAGCTAAGCAAATATATTTCCTTTCCAGTGTATTCTGAGAACTAGAGGTCAGCGTCAGAACTTCAATACCTAAAACCTGAAATACTAGATTGAATTAAATACCTTAAAAAAAATAAAATAAAATACATAAAATACCTGAAGGACTAGATTGAATGCAGAGAAAAGATGATTTAGCAATTCTTCTTGTATCTGTTTAAAAAGCTAGAATCACTGATCAGTCACATGATAAAGCTATAAACTTACAACTGTTAAGTTTTCAGCACTACTGACTACTGTATTTTATATATACATACATACATATTCTGTTGAATATATTTCCAATATATTGTCAAATTTAAAATGGATTCAACACCACAATAGCATGTAGAATTTCCTGGTTATTCATTAATATTTGAAAACAGCAAGCTGAAGAAAACTCTTTTTAAGAAGTTAAGAAGGCAATTCACTGCCCTGTTCTATCTTTTTATTGAGCTCAATTAAGCAGCTATGTTGCTTAAACAAATTTAAAATCTCAGCATTTAAGTTGTTTAATTATCTATGAAGTAACCTCACAAAGACTCAGACATTTGTGTTTCTCTGCCTTAAGGGAAATGTTTTAAAAATGGAAAAACAAGCAGAGATTTTATGTTGTTGCTGTCAAAGAAGACTCTTTCTCTCCCTTTCTGTTGTTTCCAGCCATCCCTCTCTCCATTCTCCTTTGTTTGCTAAAGTAGCTTACTGACTGTAATAAAGGGAGCCCAAGTGTCAGCTTGAGACTGCCATGAAAACTAACATTCACATAAACCATTTTTTCCACTTTTGTTAAGCTTCTTATCAAAAGAATTCTCCCTCTCTCTCTTTCTCTTTTACTCTCTCTCGTCTTCTGTCCTTTTTAGGATATCTTTCTAATTTTATTGAGACTCCTCTGTTAAGGTACAGCACTATAGTTCAGTAACTATAGGAAAGTGAACCCAAAAGAGCCAGCTTGAGACTACCACAAACCATTTTCACTTCTTATGTTAACATTTCATCTCAAAGGACTCTTTTCTCTCTCTGTCAGTTGCAAGGCATCTCTTTGTCTCTATTGTGCTTACTGTGCTAAGGTGCCTCATTGACTGGAGTGAAGTGAACTCAAGCATGCCAACTTGAGGCTGGCACACATTTTTTAATTTGGTTGAAGTTGACACCCTAAGGGACTCATAGTGTCTGAACAGCAACACTGTTCTTCCCCTGCCCTGTACCTACTCTACTGAGATATCTCTAACATTTATTTGCTAAAATAATGGTTTATTTTGTGTATATTTAATTTGACAGAATTTAACAGATTGTAACCCCACAGGTCATTCAAGGAAATTTATTTTATTCCTCACCACATTTTGGAGATCATGGAATACTGTAATAAACTGAATACCAAATTGCCAAATACTCAGCTGTCTTCCTACTTGCCAAATAGCTTAGGAAAACTTAATAGTAAAACCTGCTTTTAGGAAAAACCTTAAAGAAATATTTTTGAAAGTAGGAGGCCTAAACATTTTTCCTGTTTCACTTTGGGGAAAAAAAATAAAGTGGGGGTAGGGAGCATCCAACAACCTTATTTCAGCCTGTCAAATTTCTTCTCAATGAAAATAATCACTGTACATTGCTAAGGTGTGTCCTAATTATCACTTTGGTTTTTATCCTTTTATAGTATCCTTCATTTTCTTGAGGATTTACTTTTGGTGACAATTGAGTGATTAAATAGAAAACAGCTAAAATTAAATGAATTAGGGCAATCAAAGACTTATTCCTAAGTGGAAATACCCACATCTAAACATAATGATCAAATCTGACTGGACTGCAAATTCCTGGTACTGTTTCAGTCAGCTGCTATTGATACTTAAATGAGAAATACTTTGATACCCAACTGTTTCAGTTCACTAACTCGACAGAAGGAGGAATCCCACATGCAGTGTTCACCATCTTCTTTTTGGTTTGTTTCTAGTGATATCCTTAACTCAATTTTTCATATCACAGCTTAAGGTAATGTTATATTAGCTTAACGTAACATTTGTCTCACTGTTCTGTCCTGTTCAAAACTAAATTGCTTAATTTAACATGAAAATAGAGCGGACTGATTGCTAGCTATGGTTATATCCTTACATATTATCGTGACCAAAACCCCACACATTGCTGGCATAAAGTTTCATATCTATTAATTCCAAAATGCAGCTAAAAAGACCCCTGTTTATTTTTACACAAATATAATCCGGTTATTAGCAATGAATTTGCTCCATGAAAAAACTGAGCTGCAAAAAAATATATGCTACCTACTTACTTTCTTTCCTCCCCCTCCTTTTTTTCCTTCAGATCACACAAGGGTTTCAAAAACATGGATAATGTTGACAACAGCCAGTGAAGGCAACAAGCGAACCATAAAAACGTGCCACTTAAGTGTGAACACAGCAGAGATTTTGCATAGTTGCTTCACCAATTTTCATAGAGAGTTTGTCCCCCGTTAAAAAGAAAAAAATTAAAAAAAGAGCCTATTAAAAAAAAAAAAAACAAAAAAAACTGAGTTTTTAGAGTGAAAATATCATGATTTCAAGGCACACAAATAGCTAATACCATTTCTCGTCCACTATACCCAAAAGCAGCATTGAGTCCAAGAGTTGTTTTATTTTTAAGTCATTATCAGTAAAACCCTTAATCTTTGTTGCTACACTAGGGGCCTTTTCTTATATCCTGCTCCTGAGTATACCACTGAGCAACAGAGCTAGATTCACTGAACATCACCCCAAGAGAGCAGCATTAAAAAGGTAGGTCCTTCCATATCAAAAGGGCTTTGTTTTTTCCATAGCACATTTGGGATTCATTCTATTTGTCTTCTAGTTTCTGAAGCTTTACAGTTCAGTCAGTCTACACCTTTAGGTTTTATTGTTTTACCACTGAAAATAAAATAAAATAAAATGAAAGCTGATGGTCCACATATAATCAAGTTCCTATTGCAGTTGAGACTTTTGGGGGGAAAAAAAAAAAATCCACCCCACTCTCATCCAAATATATATATGTATATGGATAGCAAGGTCTGAGAAATGCAATCAGGAGAAAGGATGGAAATGCATCACATCTTCAAGGAACAAAAGTATAGCAGTCCATTTCCACAGTTAAGAGATAAAACCTATAAGTTACCCTAAAAGAAAAGAATCGGGAGAAAGATGCAAGTTTAGAACACCGAATCTAAAAAGGAATATAGCAGAGAGGCATATCTAGTCAGAAATTGTTTAGTTCCTCACCATGAACTAACTCAAAACGACTCTTTGCTATATCAGTACTTATTAACAAAATTGAGAGATACAACTTCCTGAATTATCAAGGCTAGGAACGCAAAGAAAAGAAAAACCCAAAACAACAACACCCAAAAAATGACCAACCAGGTCAGTGATGATTTTCTAGAAAAATTAACACGATCCAAGAACATAAAAGCATAGCACAGAGTTTTAAGACCTCGAAAATATTGCCAACGACTTGTTACAAATAGTAAATGAGCTGTAAAACAGGCACATCATTTGACTGTAAACAGAATAGTAGTAATTTGATATAGCTGTTTCGTGCTTTTTAACAATCAGTTCAGATCCATTCTTATATGAAAACCAAAGTTCCCAAAGTTAGTAGTCTTCAGGAAATTGAGGAGGAGAGAAGATTGAAAAAAGAAGATAATCAAAATTCCAATTCCTATTAAGTCCCTGGCCACATCATTATTAATAAAACTGTCTTTCTATTAAAATCTTGAAACAACCTTAGAAATAGACAGACAGACATATTCTGCTTTTGGAGTAATAATGGCATACCAGCAGAAAAGACAAGTTTCACAAATTGTTGCGGGGTGAATTGACCATGAATAGTCCTTGAGATAAAACAACTGATCTTCTAAGTGAAATGTTGACATTGCTCTTTTAGCACAGGTTCATAGGACGCAATAAGTTTTCTGAGAGGTTTTTGTGCCCTCCTTTAAAAAGTCAGTTAATAACTATTTAATATTTACCTGCATCAAATTAAATAAGAATGGGAAAATGCACTAAATCTTCAATCCTGTCTCTGGTAAGAAGCAAAATAAGCATAACTGGCCAATTTCAAACAGATTTCTTTGGCAACTTTTCAAAGAGAGGAAGAAGCGTGACACAAGTACTCTGCCAGGCCTCTGGCGTCTCTGTGAATATTCTGTAAACAAAAGCACTTCAGTGCATCCCCAGTCAGTCATACCAGCTGTTGTTCCTACTGCACAAATTCTCTGCTGCAAAAGGGAAGATAAAAATCATATCACCTGGACACGGAGGGAGGAAAACACACACAGTGTATAAGTGATATTAATGGTTATCTTGAGAAAGAAAAATTTGCCTTTCAGCAGACATTTTGATACCCTCATAAAGTACCACTAAGATGATGCAATAAAAAACAAAACTGTATCAAGCTAGGACTTCCGTTTCTTTCTGACTCATGCAATTTTACCAGCTTTGTATAAGCTCACAGTGCTTCAAGAACCAACAGAAAGACACACCAACTCTGCAGTAGGCTCTTACAAACTTTCTACAAGATAGGAAATGTATTCATGTTGAAAATATAGAGTCACTAACCCCTCAGACTGCATTCCAAAAGTCTACCAGAAACACTTCAATCAAGAGTGCGAATATGTGACAGCCAAGCCATTTGGCTAAAAAGCATTGTGCAGAATTATGTCAGCAAATCTAGTGCCCTCTAAATGACCTCATATTATGGCCGTGGTATTAAGTCATGGAGAAACCTGTAAGTAAAACGAATAATTTTTTTTCTTCTAAAATGAAAAACAAAAATAAATAAAAAAATTATAATAAAGAAAAGGAAAACTCTCAAGTTCCCAGTAAGAATGTTAAATCACCCTCTATCCCAGTGGAATGCTTCACTTTCATTTCCAAGTAGCAGTAAGCCTATTGACCCCCACGGTGTTATCCTTTTCACTGCTCTTGCGGTACTTTCTTTAATCTCTTGGATCAAAGATTGGTCAATAAAAATCATCTCTGCTTTTGTGGGGAGCAAACAAACTGCACCAGGTCCTATGATAATTGCACATCTTCACTAAAATCTCTAAGAGAAAAAAAATAAAAATAAAAATGTTGACATTAACTTTTCAGCTGGAAATGACTCTGTTCTTTTTTGTTCCAAATTAAATATTCAGAATCATTCTGTTTTGAATGAGTTGTTATTGGTTTATATTCCTTTATACTCATTGCTTTCTTTAATTAAGTAATCTTAGGACTTCAAAAATAAACCAACATTATATTTACACTTTCTCATAGTGACAGTTTTCAACAGCTTCTACACTACATGGCATCTGAGGGGTGTTACACCTTCAGAATAAAATCTAATGCCAATTCAAGCAGGAAAAAGAAGAAAAAAATGAAGACCCTAATAGATTATTATTATTATTATTATTATTTAAGAAATCAGTGAGATGTATTATCTCTCTTCTACTTAAAAATTTAGCTCATTTTTTAATTCTCTTTTAGCTTTGCCCTATGTTTCCAGCCTGCAGTATCCACATTCCTACCTTGGTGATTCTATATTTGGCCTCTCATTATTCCACAAGATTTCTAATATCTATCAGCTTCCTTATAATCTAAACAGAAAGAAAATTATTCCTGCTTGACAGAAACTTCTTAAAGTTGTTCTTAATCTCTACAGCTCTGTCTCCCCTGGTCTCCCTGATGAACAAGGAGCATTTTCCTCTTCCAGAATCTCAGAAAAAGGCCACATTATACATGGACATGGGAACAATGTTGAGCATTTCCATCAGGCTCTTCATTCCAAGATACACAGATTGGTAGTCTTGGCATTTACTACAACATGTCTTGTAACCACATTTTTATCGTGGCCCCTAAAGTGCCTTCTTACCTCACCCGTGACCCAGTGATATCCACCCTACTTCCAACACAGCTTCTTCCAGCTCCCTTTTCACCCACTGCATTTGCTTAGTTTTCAGGTTGCAGACTGTCACCCAAACACTCCTTATTAGCGTTTCACATTAGAAACAATTGTACACAACGAGAACATTACAGTAAGAGAGAAATTTCAATATGCTGAGATGCATCTTTTCTGAACAGAGATCCCCGACTTGGACCTTGACTTCAGGGAGACTTAAACCAGTTCTTAAATGTGCTATAAATCATACACTTGTTTAACAGCTGCTTTTTGGCTCACACAGATAATAGACCTGGATTTTTTTCTTTTTTGTTCTATGAGTTGCCTTTAGTGCAATATGGAGCAATATAACATGAGGCTAAAAACACTGCTCAGAAGTACTGAACCACAATTATTTTCTCATGCATTTATTGCAAGGTCAAAAAGCCATTCTAGTAGCGCACTAATTTGAAAAGCAAAACTTGGCTTCCAAGTCCTGATTCTTAAATTCCAGATGCCAAGGCTGAGCACACAGCTTCTGTTCACACATTGTGCTCCTGTGTTGAGTATCATAAAGAAGCACTCTGCAAATTAGGTTTGGCCCATTAGTTCCCAAAAGGCAAGCTCAAGGTATTCTGAGGACAGACAAAACTTAGGTGAACCCAGATTAGCCAAAAACATTAAAAGAATAACCTTCCATTCCCTGCATCAACAAATTCCTCATTTAAAGTTTGGAGCATGTAAACAATTTACAGATATGCTTTTGGTCCACTTGCTAAACTCTTTTTTCCCCTATCAAGGAAAAAGCATTCTGTCACGAGGAAAATAGATGGAAAAAAAAACTGGTTTCAAGCACCTAAAAATAAATAGTTGCTATTCAAGAAACAATCTTTTGTTCCAAGATGCAGACGGGGAGGTCTGCTGGACGTGTCCACAACTGTGTCAGTGATAGTACAGAAGCTAACAAAAGGCAGCCATGCTGTCTGCTGCAGCACTACAAATGGAGAAAAATACAGTGAGCTGAAGGAAAAAAGCCGAGCAAGAAACTAATGTCATGTTTGGTTTCAGAAATTGTAGTTTTAAATAATTACAAAAATAAAATTTGATCCATTTATGACAAGCAAAGCTGACAATTTATTTACACAGTTACAGTAACTCTATAAAAACATTTCTCTGTTTAGAGAGACTTCATCAGGATTCAAAAACAGTGCACATTTTATATTTTTTCCAAATCACGATGCATCTGACACACACCACGTACATCACAAAGTACAGACAAACGCATGTCTATGTTATAATGGTACACCATTTAGAAGATTTCCCATACATGATAATAGCAACTCATTTAAAATATCACGGTTTGATTTTGTTTTTTAAATAAGGCACTCAGATACTAAAAATGGAATACTTCATATAGAAAATAGGTCACTATTCTCTAAAATTGCCTCTAATGTTAGCTGAATATTAATAAAATCCATAAACCATTAGTACATTATAGCTGCTTTGTTCTGAATTACATAGACCTTTTATGTTTATTCCTCAGTGAAAACGCATAAAAAAAATGAAATCCTCTCTAATTGTGCTCTCTGAAGATAGCTGGTAAAATCATTTCTAGCAGCAATAAATCAATTGTAGTATTAAAATGACCTGCCAGGTGCATCTTCTGGGTATCAGACTAATTAAGGGAATGTATTAATTGCAACTATTCATCAACACCACCAATGTTGTTAGGTAACTCTTCCAATGAATCTTTTTACCGCATTATCTAGCTATGAAAATGCAGGTTGACCAAACATAAGGGATTGAACAAAAAAAATTTAAGAGTATACACAGCTAGCTTTCTTGGTTACATCACTAGCAAAGAATTGGGATCAAAAGAGATCAATCAAACACGAGATAATATGATTAGAAATGCATATATAGCTTATACATATATATATAAATATTGATCTCAATGGAGAGTTTTATGAGATTTTTAAATCTGATGCTCTTACTTTGTATTCTTTCTTTTTGTTGTTGTTGTTGTTACCCAACATCTATTTTTATTATTATTATTATTTTTCAAATCAGTGGACCTACGCTTTCTGTGCCTACAAGACAAATGTGACTAAGATTAGAACCCATGGGCCATTTATAAGACCATTTATTCCTTAAAATAAGGTTTACTGGCATCTTCCTTATTTTTCCACCAAGGCTGTTTTATTAATCTGATCTATACATTTCCATAAAGGCAGATGACATTATTTCCCTGTATGTGTCACTGGTTCCTCTCATTTTCCACAAGTTTTGAAGTTGCTCACAAAAACTTCTGAAAATTGTTGCTATTCTCTTTTACAGGCAGAAATTCTGGGTTGTACAATATGTTAATCCACTTCAGACAAAACTCTGAAGGTTGCAGGGTGCAATAAAAACTGCCACATACATTTCTTTACTATGCTTTATAGTCCAGATGCTTAGAAAAGAGATATGATCAGAGAATGATAGAAGACAAAAATAGAAGACAAAAAGCATACCCGTGACAGTTCAATTAGTAAAATACAAATAAACAGAAGGACAAAATCTGGCCCAGTTCACAATCTTTTCCCCAGTATGTTGTAAAAACTGCTATCTATTAGCCTGGTCCATTTGTACATAATCTAAAGATCTCTCGGGTATTTAAGTCACTTTGGTATCTCAGCACTGAAAATAGTTAAAAATAACTGTGAATCTTTCATTGTCAATGCTCTGGCATGCATCACACTCCATTTCAGGTGAAGCAGAGATTCAGTAACATTTGTGGATGCATAGCAGGTCACTCAGGTTAAAAGAAAAAAAACTAGCGTTTCTTTGGGCTGTATATTCATAGATGGGCAGCAAGTTAGTGAAATCAGTCACGCTTGGCACAATTGGTTATTTGGCTACAAATCACTATGTGTACATTTACGCTAGCATAAGAATGCCTGGATTTCATTCAGAGAAGTAGAGGCTGGGAAAGACTTCATAGCTCTGAGGCTCCTGGCTGTGCTTTTGCAAAACTACTCAAGCCTTACTTGTGCAGAAAACCCAGAGAATTATGCTGTATGCCCTGGAGGTCATGGCACTAGGTACTGGTAATCAAAGTCACAAAGTGAGCTCCAGAGCATCCGCCTTACACTGCAGATGCCCAAGCAGCAGCCTCCCGCTGTCCCCAGCTCAAGCACCCAGTGCTGCACAGAGCACTGCAGGCACCTGGCATACAGCAGCCAGCACTAAGTGCTCACAACAATGCACTACAGGACTGAGATGCTTCTCTTTACACACAACTCTGCAAACGTGCTCCGGATCTGACTTCTAGCACCACTTACTACAGGTTGCAGTGGCTCCCAAACAGCTACTGGCAGAACTGTCACGCAGAATGAATTGCA
Organism: Excalfactoria chinensis; assembly: GCF_039878825.1. Classification (NCBI taxonomy): domain Eukaryota; kingdom Metazoa; phylum Chordata; class Aves; order Galliformes; family Phasianidae; genus Excalfactoria; species Excalfactoria chinensis. Next base: position 15,766,605 of record NC_092831.1, read on the forward strand.
AAGAAAATAGATGTACAGTGGGAAAAGGTTGAATCATTTTTATTTCTGACTCAAATAAAGAATAGATTTCCTACTTTTAAAATCTAATTATAAGTATATGATATGATATACACATGATATGATGCAGATTATTTACAGCGAGATATGAACTGTAAATGCCAGCCACTTATCTCCAGTTAGCATCAAAGCATCTGAAGAAATGTTCCCGATCATCTTTGGTATTCAAAGAGTTAGAAATAGAAGTTCACAAGTAAGATATTGTTCCTGTCTCTTCCTTCACTACCCAGACTACTTTCTGATCTTCCTTTTGTCCTCAATCCTTTCCTTATCCCTTTCACCTCTCTTTCTCACTCTCACTCTGTCCCCTTGATCCATCAGACACAGCCAAGCTATCTGACACCTATGCCTTAAAGTAATTTTGGACAGAAGCAAAATGCCCTAGAATCCTTAGTAATCCTCCTCAGATCCATGTACTGAGCCCTGGTTTGGCTCTTTTATAGTCGCAAACAGACTTTCTGCTAGCTAGCCTGGAAACCAAAAGCTGTCTCAGTAACATGGGAAGGACAACAAGGACTGAAAGAAAATGAGCCTGTTCAAGAGCAAAATAATCTTTTTCGGTCTTAGCATTATGTATACACAGAAAAAATGAATTGATCAACAAAAAAAAAGTTAAGGAACTCACTGACTATAGGAGGCAAATGAGCAGAGAGCGGGTTCATGGATCAGGATCTGTCTTTCTATCGCCGCTGTGAACACACTGTGTCCTGGTACAAGACAATAGTTTCTGAACATCAGTGGTTTTGTGAATTATTGAAAATACAACACCATCCTGCAAGACCGCAGAAAAATGTCTTTCACCCCTTGTCATTCCCTATTGAGTCAAAATGTAGTTTTTGACATACCAGAGTGGGATTTTTCTTTGTCCTTTTCCAGTACAACTAAATCAAAAGCCATGTGGAATTCAGAGAGGTAAATAAAAAATAAAACACACACACACAAAATAAAAATCAATAGACTGCTGCCAAAACTCTGTGGATAGAACTAACTCAGAGTTTAATTACCTTTCATGACTAAGCAGGAATCAAGAAAAAATGAAAAGGCTGCTTGTGCCATGCTTGGAAGCTAATGGGCTCTACCACAGGCTTGGGGCGTGCCTGTGCTTACACCTCAAATACAAATGGCAGGTCATATGGCTACTTATCTATGGGAAAGGAAGGATATTCAACAAACTTAGAACTAGTGTGAAGATATGGCAGATCCTTCATGCTGCTTTCCAGTAAAGTATTTTTGTTCATTCTCTGTGATTTAAGTCATCAGCCATTTCTAAGCCTGTAAACAGAATTTCTCCACAGCACAACAAACAAAAAATATCATGTAAGACAGTTTTGGTTTTCCTTTTATCCTCCATTGGAGAACATGAAGATCCCTGTTATGAAGGACTGCAATGCAGACACGGGCAGCTCCTCTCTTTTCCCCAAAGAAGCAATTTACAATAGTGAGAGGATGTTAAGTCAGGGGATCAAGTGCACAAGAAGTTTAAAAGCAGGTTTTGGCTGCAGCAGTGATTCACCCTAATGGGGGCAAGAACAACTTAAAGCCACACAAATCCATTTTTTCTGGTGGGTCCATAAGGCTCTGAGGCAGCCTGACAGATGATTCCACCTCTCTGGGATGTCAGTCTGCATTGCTCTTAGAGAAGCATAGCCCAGACTTAAGCAGCTTTACCCACTCTTACTTCCTTGGGATAAGTTGCAGTGTGTGCCACACCAAAATGAAGACTTTCAACACTGACTTGTCCTGTGCTTCTAGCAGTAAGCTTTTGCAACAGGATGTTTAAAAGAAAAAACTCTGTTTTTACTAAAAAAAAAAAAAAAAAAGAAGAGAGAGAGAGACGGGGGAGAGAGAGAGAAAAGGAAACTGCTTAACAAAAGCTTGGTAAATTCAAGTTCAATCAAAATACACTACCACAACATCACAAACACAAAAATCACGACATCACAAAAATCATGAGATTTGACAAATTCAGTTTTGTAGAGAGCTGAATTTTTAACTGTTTCAATCTAGCAATAATGGTTGTTCAAGAGTGTACTGATGGTAAGGCAATGAGAAGCATAATAGCATAATCAGCTCTAGACCATTTCCTGTTCATATCTGTCATCTTCCCCCAAAATTCAGGCTAAAAGGTTAGAAAGGAAAGTGTACACGAGGTTTTGTTTTGCGTTATTTTGTACCAAGTCATTTTCAAGCATGATCTTGACCTTGTTTGTTCTTTTTTATATATACCTGGCTTCAGAACACATTTGCTTAGTCTGCTTTACAATAATCATTAGCTTATTTCTCCATCAGTAGTAACAAGGCAAAATTTTTAGTCTCAACCACTGTAGACAGCTGCCCATGCAAGTACCTCATTTCAGTATGTGCCATATAAGTAATGGCACATAAGTACTTCAATTCCAACAGCTATGCAGAAAACCAAAAGTCAGGTATCCCTGTTTTAACTCTTACCTACCATCCACTGATTCAAGACACATGTACAAAGACATGAAAATATCAGTACTCTTGTGTATACAATAATACACACAAATCTCTTTGTTCTCTTAAAAAGGCATTTCACCCTAAACACTTTGTCCATAACAGCAGCAAAACCACTACAAAGCAACAACAAAATCCACATCTAGTCTGCATTTCATCTGATTGTATTGGTACCCTAGCTTCCAACCATTAGCAGTAACTGAGTTCACCAGTTTCTGACTCTTCTTTTATCTTAATTTTAAAAAGTGTCTTTTTTCTCCTCTAAAACACTTGTATTAATCTATTAATCTTAACCAAAAAAAAAAAAAAAAAGCATCTTTTTCTCCCCTCTAAAATGCATGTATTAATTCCAAAAGCATCTCCTTCTTCCATTTATTCTTACAAACATTGCTTTCTTTACTCCTATACTCTCTTCCCATACTGTTGTATAAGGGGCAGTTGCTTTTTTTAAATAAATAAATGCATGAAATCTAACAAAATTTTAATTAACGAATAAGATTGACAGATATACAACATAAACTACAGGTACAGACAACTATCAATCCACAAAACAATCTGTTACTAATGTCAAGATATTATTTCCTGCCATAAAGTATGAGAAGAAATCTAAATAAGCATTTTATTTGAGCGTATTTAATATGGCAAGACCTCATTTAGCTAAACAGCCATCTGTCTTCCACAGTACAAGTAGCTTTGAAAAAAACATTGTTTAGGACTTCAGCAGCCCTGCCCAGCGCACGAGTCAGGATGAATTTTGCTGAATCAGGGTCTTAGATCTCAACAATACCAATTTTTCTTTTCACACTTCAGATTTCCTCTCTTTAAGTATGGGGGGAACAAAAAACAAACAAACAAATTCTACTTGTTTACCTGTTCACAATCTCTGAACTAGAAACAGAATTCCTGCCAGTGAATACAACAGGGATTAAAATCATGATTTATCAGAAATTTCCAGAGGAGCTGCTCTGTTTAAGAGTCTTTATTAGTTCACTGTCTTAAAGATAAAATGGAAACATATAATTTCCATTGTGAAGAATGCCACCTATTTCTTAGATAAAACCATATTTATATTTACTTCCATATGCTAGAAAATACTTAAGGCATCATACTATTATTTTACACGGATAGGATAACAGAAAATTATCTCAGGGAAGTAAGGCAAAAATTCATTTATACCCCTTTTCACACTGGAGGAAAGTACACTAGAATAACCATGTCAGACAGCTAAGAGTTTCTATAATGAAAAATGCCATTTTGAAATATTCTAGACCACAGAAACTGAGAAAGTATGGCAACTTTAAATCATCTTTATTTTCTTAATAAATCCTAGAGTTGGTATTTGCCTTTCCCAATTTATATAAGAATACCTTTTTATCATGTAAAAAGTAATAGTTTGCAAAACAAAACAATGATGGTATCAGTATATTTCATAAACCATTAGCTTTATGCAGCATGCTTTATTACTAAATAAATGTATTGCCACTGAAGTAAATTACTGCTCTCTCATTTCTTTCTAGTTAGCACTACAGTGGCATTAGAAAGCTAGCTTATGTTTATTAATGTGTCACTAGTGATACAGGTAGTTCCTCCGGTAAGGTATATGTACATTTACACACATACACTATATTCTGAGTACAGCTAAACATAAATACATTTGTATTCTATTCTTTTGTCCTATCCATCCTCATTTTCCTCAGTAATACAAACAATTGAGAACTGTACATTTCACCTGTTGCCAGTGCTTCAATAATTATGATGGAGCTGTAAAGGAAATGATGCACTCTGCAGATGATTAAATCAGCCCAAACATTCTCCTCTCATGATTCTTTGTGGCACAAATGAAGGCACCATATTCTTAGCCTTATATGAGTCCTTCTAATTTTCTTTAGCTTCATTATTTTATTTTATTTTTTTGTCTGGTATCTTTGACCCTTCTTTTGCTTCCCCCCATCATCTGTCTCTCCCTTTTTTCTTCTAATTAGGTCACTTTTTCTTTTTCTTTTTTTTTTTTTCCCTGTTCCTCTTGCTCCAGGTATACTTCTGTCCCTGCTCTCACCTCTTTTCCACATTATCTCTTTCTAAGCACAATACCAACGCCACTTTTTTTTTTTTCCTCTTTCTGATTTGTGAAAGTCTTTCTTTCCTCTGTCCCTGCCCAGGCTTCCTACCCCCTGCCTAAGCTTTTCCTTTCTCCTCTATTATGCGGTATGGTCTCTTATATTTCAAGCTCTAAAGTTCACTGAGCTTTTGGGAAGAGAAAACTACAGCGGTGGTGAAACAACATAGGTTTGTCCAAAACTACTGCTGGCAATTCAGTTATTGGCTTTGTTCTCAAGTAATAGTATAATCGCCCTAATTACAGGAAGTGTAAAACCAAAATAAAACATCGTAAAATAAAACAAAAATGCCAAGACAAATCTCTTGGGGAAAATACACTCACAGAAATTCTTTTCCCAGGAGTTTCACAGACTGCCTATGCTGTGTGGTTGTTTTTTAGAGGATTATAACACAGAAAAGCTCAACAGAAATTGCCAGACTTAAGTGCAGAGATTGAAGCACCTCTACAGGCAACAAAACTGCACTAACACAAACCAGATGAAAAAATAGTTAATTTTTTTTTTTTTTAATGGTTATAACTCTCGTAGCTAATATACAGTGGATCCTCTACACCTCTTCAGTTCCGCCCTTGTGCCACCATGAAATGTTTCAAATCAAGGAGAGGATATTTTTTTCAGCACTACCTAAAGGATAGGAAGACTGAGGAAAGCAGTGATCATTTGGCAGTCATTTACAGAGGGGAACTCAGATAAAGGCACACCTGGGAAGACATGCTGTGATGGTATATTCACACTCACACTTCATCCCTATTGAAGTACACAGAATTAAAGCTATTTAATATAACTTTATCAACACCTATATTCTTATTTTGTTTTGTAAGCCTAAGCTCTGCACCTGTACAATGCTCCTTTCAAACCACCTTCATTTTCAAGACGACTCCTGAAAATAGCTGGAGGCATTTCTATAAATCTCTCTCAAACTGTGTCCTACATTTTAATTTTCTCATACCCTTCTTATTTATAAACAGATTCGTTCTTCTACACCTATATTAAGAATACTCTCCCCAACCTATACTGTCCAGTGTGGACACCCATTGCTACAACATCATGCACTGCTTTACACTGTGCAACAAAACAAAAGGGTAGGTAGTTTATTCTGGAAAACTAAATAACTCTAAACTCATTTTGGATTCATGGATTGTTTATAAATGTTGCCTTTGACTTAAATAAATTAGAAATCTATAAAGTTAGACAGAGGTTTGTTGGATTAATAGCTTCACAGTGTAGTATCTTTCCCTTCTTTTCTCTGCTAAAAACACATTATTGGGTAATGTTTCCAGAGCTAGACAGAAGAGGCTGACTCTCAGGAATATTAAAAACTAAGGAAATCCTAGTGATCACAATGGAGAATCTGAATAGAGGCCATCAGTCAGTAAAGTACAAAAGCTTTGTTTGGTTATCTAATTTTAGGCATCCGATATGAGAAATCTTGAAATGCGTAACTTCAGGGAAAGTTTATATGGAATAAAAACCTGTGCAGAAATATATAAAAAGCTGTCCAGAAAATGTTACCGTCAGTTTGTGTTTTTATTTTACAGTCTGTCATTGCTCACATTCAGAAGGGATGTACTTGAACATAATTCAAAAGAGCTAAACTGAGAGATGTGGTGAACTACACACTATTCAGACTATAGTGGGGAAAAAAAAAGACAGAAAACAGCTAATGAAAAAACATCTAACATTAACTCTGGGAGGACTTTCTAAAAACTGAAAAGCAAATACGTGGCTTTTTAGTTTGTGAATGCTACGCATTGGAAAAATTTTGTATCAACCCATAAATTAGAAGGAGAATTTGTAATCTTACATTGTGGTACTGTAGTTGAGACAGTTTTACCATCCCACTTTGGGAAAACTGTTAGCATAAGCTCTAAATAAATAAATAAATAAAAAATATATTCCATTCACTGCCCCTGTATATTTTACAGAGTCACTTCAAGATAAATAGTGCTGTGATAAAAGGGGGGGAAAAAAAGCATTAGCACTTGCATTTCAGCAAAACTATTTTATCCTGAAAAGTTCTGCAGAAATTACACTATGCAAGTGATATTTAATTGTAACATAAAAATTAAACACCATTTACTTGATGTAAAATTGGAATAGTATGTAAATTAAGTAAGTTTCAATTCATGTCTTCTTACTCACATCTGTTGGCAGTTTAAATAGTTTTAGTGTCATTAATTGTTATAAAAGTGCAAGATTTGCTGTATGCTTGCCACTTAGGACCAAAGGCACAAAAGTCTAATTGAACTAAGTAATTAGTAATTTGTCATTTCCTATTGTCAGCAATTACTTTCCATTAGAAATCCTCACTGAAAATTCTAATTTGAAGTGAGGTTTGCATTTTATTGCTGTCCATCCAAATTAGTTTAAAACTGACAGCTACATTTTCATTTAAAAATTTAAAGATATTAAATATGCTTGAAGACACTAAGGCATATTTTACCCCATGAGTAGCTGTGATAATTTATCTGGACTCGGAAGAATGAGAAGTATAATCCAACATATTTCTTTCTTTTCTTCAATTACGAAGTATGCACCAGCGTAACATACTTGCTCATACAAGTAGCCCCCTTAATTGGCAATTGAAATGAGTAATACAAACAGAGTATGGCACACAAAACTATATCAAAATTTCTGTGACTTCTTATTTGTTTCTATGCAGAGAACCAGAAATATATATTGAAAGCAGAGGAGTAACAATAATCCATTCTTGTGTACCGTGTATTTATGTAGTGTGTACTAGAGGATTAAATTGTGATTTTGCTGCAAAAACAATTTTTCTTTTGTTATTTTTCAGACTTGTTAAAGCAATCAGAACTGACCAGATGCAAATGCTCCACATGCAGTGCAAGGCAGCACTTGGGAGGGCACGAGTGCTGCAGGTTTGTCAGAAATGCACTGGGATGATTAGCCATAAGGAGGCAGCGATTTACAGTTAAGATGTGTCAAGCTGATAGTTATCATTTCAGGGCTCACAATACAGAACAGCCAAGAAACCAGCAACTTGGTGCCTAGTGATACACTTCTGCTCCCCAGTATGATCCAATCCTGAAAGCAAGGGAAAGCTGGATGCCCCAAGAGGCCAAGAAGTCCACTTTACTTGGTTGGCAGCAAGGACAGAATAGCAATGGTATAAATCCACCACAGCCCTAGAGCTCTTTTGCAAGTAAGTTTAAAGTGTTATCTGAAAGCAACACGTGGGTTTTTTGTTTTAATTTTTAAAAATGCTCAAAGTCTGAAATAAGATCATGCTCAGTGTTTACTTTGCAACAGAGTTCAACAGACGTTTGTACTAAATGTGCTCAGAAGGTAGCAGGTGGTTATCAATTGCTATCCACTTGCAAGCTAGATTCAGAAAAACACAGAAGATAAAAAGTGAGAAAGTTTTTCACCATAATAAAACAAGGACAGCAAATATGACATATAAAGACTTGGCCAAGTGTATCGTGATATTTCAATGTTTTAATCTACAAAATTACAAATCTATTAAGGTCAGAAGACAGAATTGCATAGTTATGCATCTAGTAAAGAAACCGTTATAGGTAGTATCAAGCACATTAGCTCTTCAACTGCAGCTCTGTAGCATACTGGTGTCTTTCTTTTTTCCTAATTTATGTGATATGATAATTAACCTTTAAATCTAGCAACAGTGATGAATTTCTCTTAAATAGTTATTATACATTCATATTTCCTGAAAGTACACATCTTTCACTGAAACTCTCTCTGATATCTAGTTAATCCGTATCACAGAAATCACTAGCACCCTATATTAAGGAGATATTAATTAATGTTACTTTAGAACTTAATTCCTGCAAAGAAGCATACTATATCCACGTGCTTACAGAAAGCTCATCACAATTAATACTATGAAGAAGAAAAAGAATCCTACAGATTCTCCATTAAGAAATAACAGATGTTCACCATTTTACATTCATTCCTGGAGTACCAGGGAACCTCTCAGACAGAGAATGTCATAGGCCTCCTTTCTTAAAATGATTTAAGGACCACTTTTTCAGTTGCAAGAGATTTATTCCTTCTTCGGGGGGGGGGGGGAAGAGGTAAAAAAAGAAAAAGAAAGAAAACATCAACAAGATTTTCAGCACAAGTCTACTGGACTGGCAATAACCTCACCACATCTGTAGAATGCTTCCTAATTATGCACTTCCTAATTCAATGCAGCATTCATAGCTAAGGTTTGAATGTATTTTTCAGAATAATAAAGATAGTAGATGCACTGCAAATGGTTATTCTGCCATTTCTGCAGCTATGTTTAATTGCCAATAAGGCACTGAACAAAACAGAGAATTAAATTAAAAGTTCAATAAACACTGATCAATATTCTTGTAAATACCAAGTCTATAAAATGATCTTCTCTTTAAATGTAGTTATACTACAGGTACCATGTAGACATGCTGCATTTGAACTCCATGCATTGCTTGAAAGCCCAGTTAAATTTTTTCCCAGTAAAATTATTTTGAAACTAGGAACATTACTTGTTTTTGTTTGTTTATATGTGTGTATATATATATACATACATATATATGTATATATATATATAACTGCTTTTATTCTTAAACTAACGCTGTCCTCTGATTTTGCATTAGCTCATGATCAGCTGAATAAAGAAGTCATCTTCTGTCTAACATGTAAATAAATCATCAGCTTCAGTTACTTTACCACTAGCTGTTTGTCATTCAGGAAAATAATGGTTAATCAATGACTAATCAATGAAGATGTGTAACGTATTAGTTTGCAGTCCTTCATCATCCTATTTTCCTCAATTGCCTGGGGGTTTGTGTTCAGTACTTACAGAATCGATTACAATTGTGAGTGATCATTCAGCTCATGTTGAGAGCTGTCAGCTGTGCTTTCTGCTAGGAGTTTTTACCCTCCTGTTTAATACAAGATGCTAATATTTAGCTGCATCTGACAAGCTAGATACCATAGTAGAAAATTTTATAAGAAGTGCTTAAGTAACTAATTGCAACACTACATGTCACTTGATGAAACTAAACTTTTCCTGACTTCACAATAATCATAAGCATTACAGGCTTGCTGTGGAAAATTAAAGGAAAATAGCTGTCTGCTTGAGTCTGATCATGCCTGCAGGGAAGGTCTAAGAAAGGCAACTGACAATGATGCCTTTGTGCATAACTGCAGGGGGAAAACAGATAATTCTTCAATTTTCATATAAACTGACATTCTTCACCATATGACATTCATGTGTGCGCTCAATTTCCTACCAGAGCCACAAGAAAAGTTGGACCTGCAGACTTTTGATACAAAACAATATAAACGAGTAACAAAGGTTTTTTTTATAATGAAAGTTACGTTTCACTGCTTGACAAGACTGTTTTATTTGAAGCAGATTTAAGCTTGTCACCAACATAAGGAGAAAAGATTGGCTGTTGTTCTCACACACACGCCAAGTATATTACCACCAACGTATAGGCTTATTCACTTTAATTATTGTTTTCATGCTTCTCTTGGAAAATGTATGTCAGTAGTAGTCATAGGGAGTGATGGTGGAAACTAATAATTGTTAATGTATTTCATTAAATATTTAGAACGGAGCAGTATTGATTAAAACGGCGATGCGTAAGTGTCCGTTTCTATAGTTTTAGCTCCAACAGCTCCCTCTTGTGATTGAAGGAGCAAAGCTCACTTGCCGAAGCCCAGCTAATTTGTACGACACGCTAAACCTGCCAACATTCTACACAGCCAATATAAGAAGAAAAATGGGAGAAAGGTTGACTTACCAGAAAATCATGCTAATATATATTTTTTAATTTAAACATGTAGTTCAAAATAATCAACGTTAATGCAGAAATTTATTCTCCAAAAGTAATTCCTAGAGATTTGTTTGAATGTTACACTGGTAAAGAGACATTTCTCCAACAGTTTAGGGAATTTAACTCCCTTAAGTGTTACCTGAGTGTTTTAGGCTCTGATCTGTTGCTTTATTTGAACTGATGTGATAAACAGGAAAAATAGCAACAGATTACAGGAAACATTTTCCTGTCATAGAGACTAAAAACTGCACGGATACTCACAGCACTGAAAATAATCTGAGCCTGCTTTTACCAAAAACAGCTGAAACCTCCCCTAAGTCAAAACAATATATGCCCCATTAAAAACAGCTACAAAGCAATATTATTTACTTTCTATAGAGAACATTCCCAGTTTAAATCCTCTTTATTAATCCGCCATCTATATTGGAAACCAAACGACCTTTTGTAATGCATAGTCACTGAGAACTTTTTGTTTACAGTTAGACTGACATATACCACTTATTTGTAAAGTGATCAGAGTAACTACTGGCATACATAATATTACTGCCCGGAACAAAACCAAAAGTGATTAGCAATTGTTTATGAGACAAGTAATGAACAAAAACGTAAGGCCTACAAATGGCAGTGATCTTCCTACAATCAATCAAGAAACAAATATCTTAAAGAAGCAAAACTTCACGTAGCTATGTAGTCATGTTACCCACCACAAGCATCATTTTATTTGGCCTCCATTTTGGAAGAAACTGGTGTTTTAATCTGCTTGGGATTGTTTGGTTAAGATGCCTCTGAGGATATGAATAAAATTCCTACTCAGAGCTTGGTTATTTTCTCCCCATAGAGATTTCTATTCACAGAATATTTAGCCAATAGCAAATTCATCTTTAAAGCATTCTGAACATCAACCCCAGCTCCAAGCCCTTCAAAACAACAACACAAATAATTCCTCCAAAATCACAAACTAAAGCAAACAACACTTCAAATCACACATGGCATTTTTGGTGGTAATTCCTATTATTTCTCATTTCTCACATTCATGCCAGATGCTCAAAACTACACAAACAGGCAAAACAGATCCATTCTTAGTTAACGTTTGTGTTCACAGAGCATGCATGTATTGCTGGACCAGCTAAGACAAGAACAAAAATACATGTCCACTTATATTAAGTTCAAACTCCAAATTACCTTACTTTGTCACCTGACACCTTTTTTTTTGGTCTTAAAGCTCCCAACAATGCTGATGCTATCAACAATAACAGTCAGAAAGTACGGTGCCTCTGACAAAAATCTTCTCATTTATATTTTTACAAGCCAGAATATATTCTCACATGTCACGAAGGTACATTTGCTAGCCTAGTTTCCTTGGGTGAAATTGCTAATCTTTCTGTTTGTTTGTGTTGGTTTTTTTTTTAAAAAGCACATCTTTACATCAAAACGTCTAAGCAATAATATTGCACGGGAAAGACAAGAGTGCTAATTTCATCAAGGCAACTGATAAGCCTTATGAACTATGATATGATTCCTGATGCAGAGAACATTTTTCTTTTTTTTTCCCCCCCTAAGATATAATCATCAAAACAATGACAAATGAAAGACTCAGAAAAGGTTATGACTTGACAAAGTAACATTTTTAAAACTTGGACACCAATCAAATTGATGTAAGTATCAGTGATGCAACACTTTCTGACACTAAAGTCTTTACCACTGTCTAAAATATATAGAATAGCCTATTGTGATTGCTTAATGTCAACTTTTGTTCATAAGCTCTTTCATAAAAGTGAAACGGGGAAAAATGATTTAAAGCAGTTCAATTTGTCTATTTACCTTAATCTTTAACTATTCCCATATGTCTTAGCTACATGATGTATGACTCGCCATAAACCAATTTTTCAAAGATATACAAGACAGGAAAAAAAGTCAGGCTCCTAACCTTTTATGCACTGAACTTCCATAGACAGCTGGCAAAACAAAACACTTCTAAGCTTCAGAAAAAGCTGAAAGGTTATTCTGCTTCCTTGCTTTTAGGAAACATTTGCATCTGCTAAATAGGATACAGTTGAAATGTTTCATTATAGCAAAAATATTCAAAGAATAAAGGTCTGTGCTAGTATTTGAATCAAACCAATTCACATCAGCTATTGCAATAAAACAATTGGACTTTCGTGTGGCAAACAAAAACTGAAGCTGTGCACTCTTTTCAGAAAACCAGCCTGCAACACCATACAATTCTTGCCGTCAAAAAAAACAAAAAAATCATGCATGGTATAAACTCACTTTATATTGCCATAAGTATAACTCCAGGCACTTAGCCTACTGACTGCTTTGGTAAGCATGTAGTTGTTACTCTCACTTCAAAATGCACCAGTCCGAAGCGCAGGGCAATGAAATATATAGTTTTGCTTCAGTTTAGAAAGATGTTCATTGGCAATTTAGAAAACAAGAATCATGCTACAGAAGAAAGATGTCTGACTTACCCAGAGCATCCAGCAGGTTGGGGCAAAGCAGCGACATTAGTCAGCAGAAAGTTTTGTTTTGTCCAAGAAGTCGCAGCATTGGATGTACTTGGGCACTGGCAGTAATCTGGCAGGATTATTTAGAATTGCCTATCCTAAAAAATAAAAAAAATAAAACAGATTGAAAATATGCATAGATAGAAACAGTTTTAGTTTTCTGGTACCAAATAGACAACATCTTTAATTCTGTGTGCTCTGGTAAACTGGTGAGGAAGTATAAAGTAATTTCAATTTATCTTTTAAAAGTGCATTCAGACATTTATTTAAATATTTTGAATTGAAGCAAGTTTCTACATTATTAATGGACAGAATTGTGAAGTTGATATTTTAAGACACCTTTTCATATCAAAAGGAGCTAAAGCTTTTCAGCAAGTCTAGCAATGTATGTATTGCCTGTAATTTGGCATCACTATGCATTTCAAAAAACATTTAGTGTCAGAGACAGACGAGGTAGAGACATCTGACAATGTGGAGGGGGAATAAATGTTCTAAGAGGGTATTTTCAGAAACATGTCATAATATCTGCTTGTGGTAAAATAAAACAATAGGAAGGTGCATGCATAGAAAGAAGGGGAAAATCTCTTAGATTTATGATTTTTAAAAAAGGAAAAATAGTTTCAATTCAGAATACATTTTTCAATATATATTTTGAACGACAGAATTAAAATGGTTGTTTTTTAAACTTCAAGTAAGCCTGAGAAACTGACTGCAGATCATGTATACAATGTAGGGTCAATGCTGTATTGAATTTCTAGACCATTTTCAGACTACCTTCTGGCAATGGAAGCATTTTGACCACTGACACTCCCTATGGGTATATCTGACTATCCTGGTACAATGCACCATTCCCCATTATTGAATCTACAACAAACTGCTGTAGGTTATTCATTGATTGAGTGTTTAAGTGTATTCTTTGGGAGCAAATGGAGAACGAAATCTGTAAACAATCACACACACAAAATCAGCAGAATTCTTTGCTCTGAGATGGTTCTCAGTTTCAACACTTAATTATCTGTATGCTTTGATAATAATTCTGTCAGTTTAAATAAAGATGTACAGGAATTTTCCTTATAAAAGATGCACCAAGCTACGGCATAGAGCTGCACATTTTATCTTAAGGAAAAATTAAGCCATCATTGGCCAATACAGCTACATAGGGACATAAGGTTTAAGCACATCTGCCATACTTTATGCTAACATCTTTATCTAGATCAATTACAACGTGCACCATCACTGTTAAATAACCAATATAGATGCAGACTGCAGCTCTATAATATTCCTAATGGAGGTTAGAACAGATATTAAGAGCTAAATTTTCATAAGCTTCAGCAGTAATTGTATGTGCTTGTACGTCTGTGCATATATTCAATCAAGTTGTATTTTGATATCACAGGAAAATGTTCCTCTTTCCACTTTAACCAGGGCAAAAATCTCTTTTCTTCTCATTTATATAGCTTTGAGCTCATTTGTACTGCTTGTCTGCCAATATGCATTTATAGCTATTGCCTGAGTGGCTCATACAGTATTAGGGAACTAAGAAACAAAGACAGTTGTAACATGCTTTATTCATAATTCCACCTTGAATCTAACAATAAATAAACAAACTAACAGAAGAGGCCACCCTCAGAATATATACAAATTATATGATTTTAGTTTATATGATTTCAGCTCAAGAAAACTGTTTTTGTGTACGTTACTGTAGTGCAATAAATAAAAAGTTTACATTTCTTAGAATTAAGTTTTTGAAGTTATGTTTGTCATAAAAGCACCATACAGGTCCCCCCATACTCACTGCAAATGAAACTACAATATTATCACATTCACTATCAAAACAGCACCCAAACTCCAAGGACGTAGGAGTGCTCAGCATGTAAAGTCCTTTCTAGACACATAGCAGAGAACTGCCTGTGCTCCAAAAAGCTCAAAGCTGAGCCATTTGGAGCAATGCACACAAGCAACACAATGTTGAAAATAACTTTTTGCTCTACAGACTGAACTTCAGACTACATTACAGTTCTGTTACACTAAGGTAATGAAAACGGAGAGCCTGCATCCCCTGTGCAGACAGTCTGCAGAATAGGCTAAGCACAGATCACATTAGAAAGAAGAGTGGTTGATTTGTGTATAATCCACATCAGTAAAACAATATTACATTGTGTTTGAAACCAAGGCTAAGGCATTTTAGCTACCCATGCAACGCAGGACAACACTCCACACAGAATCATAGAATCACCCAGGTTGGAAAAGACCTTGAAGACCATCAACCAACCTCAGCCTAACCAATACCCTATCTTTAAAAACCCTCTGCTAAATCATATCCCTGAGTACCACATCCAAACGGCTCTTAAATACATCCAGGGATGGCGATTCAACCACCCCCCTGGGGAGCCCATTCCAGTAACTAACTACCCTTTCTGTAAAGAAGTTCTTCCTAATATCCAACTTAAACTTGCCCTGGCGCAACTTGAGGCCATTTCCCTTCATCCTGTCACTATGCTGTCATATGTCATATGCATGATGACAACCAGATGCATGTGGTCACATTCAGACAGCAGGTTGGATCAAGGTCTTCAGCAAGGCTAAGAGATGTACCCTCAGACAAGAACTTATGTACACAGTCAATCCAGAAAGACCTGAGTTTAGACAACCAGAGAGGAAGACTGCAAGTCACACCACAGTGAGCATCTGTAGTGCAGTGCAGACTCTCCCAATGGGTGCTGCCAAGGGGATGCTCAAATATGCTATTAACTTGTGGGAAGGTATTGAGTTCCTCTGCTGTCTGAGGAAGTTCAAATCCATACCTTCAACTTCCCCAGAGAGCAGCTCAGCCATCTGCCAGAAACTCCAGACTATGCTTTCCCTTTCACTAATATCAAATCATGTAGAAAAGAAAAAATAAAAAGCTCCATAAGCTACTGTGGAATTAGGCATATCATCTAAATGTTTACCTAATAACATAGGTGTCCAAAACTGTGCACAGGAATGGGATTCATATGTATCATACATTTCTATAGCAATCCTGAGCATTTTGTCAGGACTTCAACTGCCACTCAGAAAGGGGCAGGCTTCCCCAAATAACTCTTCTGACCACAAAAGTATGTAAGGATACACTGAATACTTTAGACTGCCTAAAACAGCATGAAGTTTTTACTTTTTGACACAGCCTACAACTAAACCAGTAGTCTGTAAGGTCCCCAAGGCATCTCAGATACCAGAAACAGATTATATTTGCTTTCTTGAGAAGCAATGAATAGCACAGACAAGGCATAATGCTAATATACTTTCTGTATTTTTGTCTCTAGTTCAGATATTTTTCCATAACGACCTCTAGTCTAAGGAGACTTGCTCACCTGTTCAGGTTCTAAATAAGCCTAGAAACACCTTATTCTTGATCACTCACCAACTCTGTATTCATGTGTCCCTTTGGGATGCTGTTTCTATGAACTAGATTCCACGCAGTTTGTATAAAAGAGTTAATTGAGAAGACACCTAAACAGACAGCACAGCAGGGATTTTCCATTCCTAGATGAGGGGCCCTGTCAAGAGCCCTGGCTTGTTGCCTCCAGGCCAACACATCTTTTCTCCAACAAGGGAAGAACAGGAGAGCAACACAGATACACCACAGGATAGCAAGACCTCTCTCTGGGAAGGCAGTACAGATCTGAACCTGATACAAATTTGGGTCTTCACCAATCTGACTGATGCTCTTTCTGCTGAACCCTCCATACCAGTCAACAAAAATTCCTTCCAGGAAAACAATACTCTCTTTTGGTGTTATTTTAGGGGGTTTTTGTTTGCTGTTGTTGTTCATTTTTGTAAAGAAACAACCCTCAGGATCAAATACAAAGAGATAACTTAGGATTATAAATATCACATGGAGGTTGAGGCTCTGAAAAAATTAATGCAGTGTTTCATATATTGATCATAATCATGATTTCCTATTGCCTATTTTGTATGGTTGCCTAATCAGTGTATTTGCATAAGACAGACCAGTAAATATGATCGCTGCTGTTATCAGTATATCTCTGTCAATCAGAGAAGACTAAGTAAAGGTTTCATCTTGTAAACGAGGCACCTAAATATCAGGTATTGATTCACAATTGCATAACAGTGACACCACTGCTGTACAGTGACACCTAGGAGCATGCATATGTCCAGGTCCTAACACAAAATGAACTGTAAGCTTTACAGAATATTTGGAAGTATTTTAAACATTTCCTTGAATCTTCTGCAAATGACTAATTTCACGTTAATTCTGTTATGGTTATGTTATGCAACAAGCAAAGTTCTGTTTTATTATCAGTAAAATTCTATAGCATGTGCAGTACACTTTCCTTGTATGCTCATCTTGTAAGGTTGGGGAAAGCTAGTGACAGCAGTATTTAAACCATCACCACCACACCACATTCCAGTTTTCTTGTATTCTAGCTGATAGATGAAGGAGAGAAACAAAATTCTTCCTCTGCATACCGAGTAAGTACAATAAAGCAAATCATGTCTTCATAAAGAGCTTTTCCTTAGGGACAGTTTTCTCTGCACATGCCCATCTTTATATTAACATTGAGAAAGGGCATAGAGTACCTTTCTGCACACAAATCTACTACATTGAATTTCTCACCCTAAGAAAGACATCACAACTGCACACGGTCACCTTGTCACTGGTTCAGCTTAAGTGAAACCAGAACTTGTGTGGTAAACTATGAAAAGTGGAGCTTAGTCATTTAGCAGGGATGTTTCACTCTCCAAGTCAAATCTGTTGATTTGTTGAAAGAAATTGGCTCTGCAGCAATATTTGTTTTGAAGTTGATTTATTTTAACCAGAGGAATCATCTTATGTGTGATTACGCAAAAAAGAATGCCGAACTTGTTTAGTTGAACAAGCTGCAATTTTTGGATTTTCTGGGTAAAAGGTATTATTTTAATAAACTAAGACTCTTTTCAATGTTAAAAATGTGTTGGTCTTGCAGTTTGAAAAATTCAAAAGGCCTGAAATAGAAGAAATACAAGCATGTATGCCTTATACATCATATATATACATACACACTATACAGTACTAAAGGAGTAAGTAATTTCTGAAGCCAGAATGCAAAAACCAAACACAATAACACTACTTCTACAGATGCTACATTCTGCCTGTGTAGAGCATAAGCAAGTGCAACACCTGGAAACACTGGAGCAGACTAATCCATAATACAAACATGAAGAGGGAATGAGGGAAGGGAGGGAAAGGATACAAAGTTTCTCCAAGTAACTAGATCTGTGTAAGTTTTTACCCCCTACCTTGTCATAATAAATAGCTGTTGTCACAGAGATACCTGCCACGCAGGCAGCACCCTGTGTGCTTGGGCAAAAACAAAGAGTAACAAATCTCAGTAAGAGCAATTTTAGGTTATCCTCAAAATACTGAGTACTTCTGCATCAATGTCAGCTAAAAAAATCACTGAAAGTTAAACATAAATATGAAATTATGTGCCTACTACTTAGCAACAATAGTAAAATCTAATTATGTTTAGCTGCTTGCTTCAAGCATTACTTCCTGACATCAGATAATCCAATTCAAAGATTGAGAAATGAAAGAGTAATTGCTGTTACAGTAATTAATTCTTTACTTGTGCTTTCCATTAGTTAGACCTCTAAATGCCAAGCTATAAGACACCTACAGTCATGCACCAGGGTTGTCTCGCTCTGTTCTGATCAGGATATGTATTTACTCATATTAGGATTTCAGAAGTGATCAAGAATTGCTTGGTGTCATGGAGAATGGAGAAGTGCCGTTCAACAGCTTCCCTTCAATTCAGGAAATATAACCGGGGCCTTACCCATACAAGTGTTCTCCTGCAGTAGGGATCTCAGAAGAGAACAATAATGCTAAATTTGCAAAGCAGATTAAAAGGATGTTTGATATCTTAAGTATCTGATCTAGACACCATCACTAAGAAGAAAAAAAAATCCTTATGAGTGATCTGTTGCACAATAGGATTGGGGCTGTGGTTACTTGCTACCTGCTCCCTGACATCTACTCATCCATTCTCCACTCAGCAAGTCTCAGAGCATAAAGAAATGCTGTCCAGAGCACTTGTTAAAATTAAACTTCTTTTAGCAAAAGAACAGATATCAAGTACACAGACTGCTCTTTAAAGTGTACCAAGTTGCTGAACAATGAAGATTGTTTTTTCTTCATACAGAAACAAAAGCAAAGGGAGGTTTTGTTTGAAACTGATCTCCCCAGAGCAAGTTTTAATATGTTAAACTCAGCCATTTAAGCCAGAACCAGCAAAACAGAACTCTGATGACTCAAATTATTCAAGACTAATGCAGGAGGAAATTACCTTACCTAGTCATGACTACCTTTATTAGCACTCTGCAGTTGCGTGTCATTTTGTATGAGGCAAAAGTATGATTTAAAAGTCAAGAAGGAAACCACTTGCATTTTGTATTTAATTATTGAACAGAGTACTAAGTTAAAGTTGCATTTCCAGAGACTGTGGTGGTGTGTTTTGCAAGTTTTACTGTAACAACACTGCAGTCACAGAAATGAGAAGTTTTATCTTCCCATGACTGTTGAAAACTGGCAGGTATGCCCAATAATCATAGCACCAACACTGCAGAATTCAAGAAAGTTATGGTGTTTCTAGTGTTCCTCTTCTGTTTAAACTGTATTATTTATTTATCAATATGGTGAAATAGACATAGTCTTTAAACATTCCAATGATTCTATGTATGAGGTACAAACTCTGAGATTATTCCTGGTGTATTAATTTCAATTGTCAGCATAGTCTGTGGTTATAAGGAAAGAGCTACTTTCAGTTCATGGTGTAGCTGGTTTTATTTATAAGGCTACAGCGTACAGGGAATTCATTAGCAAAGCGGCAAAACAAACTAGACCAACCAGGTTAGAGAAGTTCTGAAACATTTATCAAGTTCTTCAGATGAACTGCACTCCCCTTGGTATGTCACAGAACACTATGTGGACTTTCCCCACCTCTCTGCTCAAGAGAGCTACATAGATACACTCTTGTACAATTGTATCAGCATTTAATATTAGTTTCACAGGCTAAGATCCAATATATAAATTAAGCTTCCTTTTGTTTATGTAGGCCTGAATATAAATGCAGAACAGAAACAAATGGAGCAACTCCCTTACACTTTATTCTTTCCTTAGAAAACGCCTAACCAAAATACTTGTATACTAAATATTAGCAGGGGTGGTAGAAGGAAATTCAGTGGTGAGAAGCACTGAAGTACAACAATTTCTATTTCATCGTTGATAAATTCAACAGCAAAGCAAAAATGACATTTGATGATTTGTGATTACATTTGATGGCTGTTATGCAACCAAGGAGTGGAAGATGCATACCAAACAGTGTTAGATTTCTCTTATTCCTTTTATGGCCAACACAAATAAATAAATAAATAAATAAATAAATAAATAAAATTTAAAAAAAAAAAAAAGAGAGAGAGAGAAAGGTAGAAAGGAGACTAGAGCAATAGTCAAAGTCCTAGTAGCTTCTATCATGATGAAAACACTTCACATCTACCCGTAACATGATAGAAAGCACAGCAATGACAGAAGATAAGCATGGTCCCAGGCTTCAGTGCTTAAGAATTTGCTCAAATACATCGGCCATAGAAATAAAGGAAAGAAACTGCTTGCTTTCACAAGGCCTCAGGTACGCAGGGATCTCCAGCAAGATCCCCTTACCCCCACTGCCAACCCTTGAATAAAGTCTGGGAATCCTGGCTCCACTTCTTCCAGTCATTCAAGTGCAGTGCATCTACCTAAGCTCCCCCAGGTTGGCCCTGCTCTCCCACCAGGTGCTCAGTCACTATTTCAAGCCTTGACTTAGCATTTCCACCACACTATTGCATGATAAAATTCAAATTTCTGCTGTAAGTTACCTTGAACTACTTTCAGCTACTTGTGTTTTACCTAAAAGAAGACAACCATCATAATTTCCAGGACACTCCACAAGTCATGGTCTCTCGTTCACACCAAGTGAGGTGAGTAAAGAGGCAGCTGTCATGCACTAAAGTGCTTGCTACCCCCCAGACTCCAGCACCAGTTAGATAATTTATAGGTTCTTTAAGATGGAGCTTTCACTTTCTGAAGAAATCCAATCAAATGCTTAACCTACAACTGTCGGGTTTATTTTACAAAATATAATCCCAGTCTCTCCAACCATGGTAAGAAAAGCTGAATAGAAAAGTTTCTACCTTTTTTTACCAGAAAACTTTCTCATCACACCAAAATTAAATTTAAAAAAAAAAAAAAAAAAAAAAAAAAAAAAAAAAAAAAAGCATCTCTGTTTTGCTGATAGGTACAAGTTGTTAGAAAAGTTGTAGATGCAACAGTTTTTTCCATGCATTTCATCTCTAATACATTTAGCTATAATTAAACTGAATATTCAGTGCTTGCTGCTTGCCTGTGGCCTGAGAGAAAACCCTCTATAACATATTTCATGTGCAGTCCAGAGCAGCTGATTGTCTGTTTTGGCCAAGCTATCGACAAACAATCATCTAATCATTCCCTCTGAAGGCAGTCAGAACACAGCTTATATAACCAATATGAAAGGACACACTGAGACTGCACTGTCAAGGGTTGGGCAACACCTACTGATGTACAACTGCACTAAAATACATGGTATTTCTGCTCATCTGCATACTAGATAGATATTTCTTGGGTTCCTGCCACTGTGACATGTAAGCTTACCTCAAAAGAAAACTTATTCATGATTGCATGTTCTGTTTTAGCCTTTGGACCATTTAAGCCTAAAGCAAAAACCATCACTGAAAGTAAATGCCCTAGCAAACACTCTACATCCTTTCTAAAATGGAAGCAGACTAATCATCAGTTAAGACAGAAGCTGGCAATTCTTGGCTATGACTAGAACACTAACTATTTTGTGCCGCATATGAAACTATTTGTGGTTGCAGCTATCTAGTTCCCAACAGCTGCTGTGAACTAAAATGTGAACATGGAACTGACGAAAAGGAAAAATTATTACTACAGAGCACTTTTCAAAATATTTTTCATCTGACTTCTCAACCCTGACAGTAAGGGGGAGCTGAGAAATTAGGGACAACACATGAACTACCATTCATAGCTACACATCGACATCTGTAGAGACAATGTAACAATGGTTTTGTGGAATGGATGGGTTTACTCAAACTTCTACCCCCAAATGTTGCCTTAATATTCCACAAATGATAATTATCTGTGATTTCCTCTCTGCCACAAAGGTTAGTGAGCTTGTCACCTCCTCCTTGTTAATACGTCCCCTTTGCTCCACAGGCCCAATCACCTTTTCTTTCAAATTGCCTAATTAATTAACATAATCAAGTTAAGCTGAGAGCAATTGTTCTCAACCTGTATTTAACTTTTTAAAGTTTTTTGGTGTTTCTTTTTTCTTCTATTTCTGACAGAATTGTCTTCTGTTTTCTTACACACCTTGATAGAATTTGAGAATATCTTATTCCTTACCAAAACCTGAAAAACATACTGTTATTGCCTTGCTTAAGTCTTCACATTTGAGGAAGCTTTACCAAGAGTCAATTTATATCTCTAACATGAAGTTCTGAAAAAAGAAATTGTAGAGTACCAGGCAGTCTTCTGCCATTGTTTACAGGTCAAGAAAATGCAAGGCTAGAACAAGATATATCCAGTGCCTTAAGTCTAATTCCCCAAAGGCCCCAGAGTTAAGACAGCTCCCTCTCTCAATCTGTAAATCAGACTTCAGATTTTCATGCAGAACACTGAACTTTTAAATACCCCGGGGTGGGAGGGGGGAAGCTATTTTGTACCCAAGGTGATCCTAATATTTTTCTTCCTTTCCCCTCAAATACTTGGGGTTTATTTTATTTCTGCTGGAAACAACCATCAATTTACACATGCCAACTTGCTTGTCAATGAGCAGCATCTGCACACCAACCTTTCTCAGAACCGTAGCATCCCTGCTTTCCAATTCTCAGCATGCTTTATAATTGAAGCTGCCAACTGCACTGAATTTTCTGGTGGTTTCCAATGGCATTTATACCAGCAACAAGAGAGAAACCACCAAACTCAGTTTAGCACCTGTGCTATCAATAAAATCTGAACTTAGGTCTCCTGAGGTGAAAGGAGAGTGTATCAAACCCATCGTGCCACCCAGCCCTCAGAGCAGTAAGATATTAATTAGTCACTTTCCTTATTATTCAGTCAAAATAAGCTGGATTGAAACAAATTAGATTCTTAGCACATATTTTACACACTGGATCAAGTCTTGCAAGGGTTTTCTTTTATTATTTATAAGATCACGTGCTGTCTTCCTGCTGAAAATGAGATGGTCTGCATGAGGAAAAAGGTAAAAGAAAAGCAGTGAAATGAAAATCAGATATTCCCTAATGATATTTAAAAATAGAAATTTTGCTACTGTTACATACAGCATGTTCCATCTTTTGAGATTTAATGGCTCTCTTGTGGTTTAATGGAGAATTACTTTCAGTAATTGATTATTAAAATTTAAAATTGCTAACCATCTTCATTATTAGATGAGCGAACATGTTATCCTTGTAATTAAAAAAGCTTGAGATTCACTTTCATCCTGTTGACAGAACGGGCAGATAGTCTCAGCACTCCAGTGTGATGGTTTCAGGGTTCTTGTTTGACAAAAATAGCCAGCAAGTTATTTGATGATGAAAATACAGAACATCCACAGAGACTGAGCAAAAAATAATGAACAAAGATAAAATAATAATAAAAAAGCCCTACAAACTAATTAAAGTTCTCGGTTCAAGCTATCACAGGCAGAACATATAGAGTATCTTTCAATGAATTCAGTTCAGGACAAGAAAAATACACGCCTTTTTTTGTTGTTGTTGTTTTGTTACAAATGTATACTATGCCACACATAGGAAACTTTATTTTCATGGATTCAGAGCTATTTTCAGCTTTTGGAATGCAGTTCTCCCTGCAGTGATACAGAGATTCATTTGGGATGAATCTGAACACTACCATCTTCCCTCCTTAAAAATCCTTACAGCTGACTGAAAGGAAGAAGGCAGGCCTGATAACTTCAGTCATCCTGGAAGGTAGGGTAGGAGCACCAAGTTTAAGATAAACTCCCTATTACAATCTGAAGATTGTAGAAGAAATCTAGTTTTTTGGCCCTTCTGTTGATGCTACTGACACTTAGCTCCTGGCTTCTACATACACAGATTGTGAGAAAAACTGGAAAAAGTACATAATAAAGGTTTTGGGTTTTTTTTTTTTTTTTCTTTTCAGTAAGAAAGTAACTCAAAGCCATGAGAAGTTCAATACTGTTACACAATTGTAACGTTTCAATCAGCTTGAGTATCTTCATTCTATATATTTAATTGCATTTTCTTTGCCAGAGACGTTATTTGCATGAATCCATTGGTACATTTTCTTCAGTTTCCACCAAGATGAGAAAATTAACACCCACACTGCTTATCCTGAAAAGCACAGAGAAGTTTCCACAAGATATTGCAAATGACTTTCAAAAGCAATTTTCCCATTGTAATTAGAGTAGAAAATACTCTCTTAGTACAATTACACTGTATGATCTCTCTAACCACTCATATCAGCATCAAGCCTCTGTAGGTTATATCTGCAGTAAAGTATTTACGATGCATCCTCCTACTGACTTCTTGCTCAGGGCAGTTTTCATCACATTCCAAAGCCTAGAAATCCTACTTTATGTATTAGCACAGGTAGCATCATTTCAGCACAAAGCAGCTGTAGTTTGAGAATAACAAACTGCAGGCATAAAGGCACTGATACGTCATTTCCCTGTAACTCCCTCAGATGTAATATTAGTGATACTGCACTACATGCCATGTAGGGGATTCCCAGGTCCTCAGCAGAATATTCTCCAGTACATATCAAATACTGGCTTTATTCCATATAACCAGAACACTAAGTATATTAAGTGTAAATTAAATAAAATTTTAATTTACTGTGTTAAATGTGTTTGCTTTCATTATCATATCCTGGAGTGGCTTACCTAACAAGCAGTCTTCATGAGCATTACTGCTGATTCAGCATCAGTTCTCAAAGAGGCACTATACCACATTCCCACTAAAATGCCACAAGAATTGTGCTATGAGGGCATTACTAGAGTCTGAACCATCAAGAAGGATCAAATAAACAGAAATGTCTTGGTGAGAGAGCCTGAAGACCCAGATATCCATGACACACAATCACACAAAAGAAGTGCAGATATCCATACCATCACACAGGGATAGACACCACATGCAAAAACAAATCCTTGTGCTTTCCCTAAGTAACTCATCAGATTTTCCTGTATCAAAACAAAATCTCTTCAACTTCAAAGGAAGCATCTCCATATAATACTTATTAAAAACAAGAATTGCTCTAATTCAATATGTCATTAAGTAATGTTTATTACAAACCTACTGTCACTCTTTCATGTGATACTCCAGATATTATTTGAGTGTTTGGCTCTATGCCTAGTTACAGCACTGAAGACCCAAATCTTCAAAGCTGGCCTCATGTCCTTTTTCCCTCCTGAGAGCATTTCTCCCAGTCCTTACATGGCACTTCTGTGCTCTTATTATTAGCAACAGAATACTTAAAACCTAGTGCAAAGACAAACATCTCTCTGTCAGCAAAAGAAATGAACTAATCATGCAACCTATCTTTTTCAGAAGCCTGTTAACATTAATTTTATCTTCCTGCACTTAAGTTATTATGTAAGCATATTGCTTATGCATCTAGGAAACTTCTTTTCTACTCCTTGTTTTGGTATCTGCTCAGTCCTGGGTCTAAGACACATCACCCTGCCCTAAATGATACCATTCCATTAGTATTCTAAATTAACTGCTTTAGGGATTTTTGGATTTTATAGATCTATATACAGTGAAAGAGTGAAGAGAACTGATTTCCTTTCCAGCAAAACAGCTGAAATTATGTATAATTAAATATGGAGATTCTTTAATCAAGATGCAACTGAAAACAGCAACCAGATTCTTAGACTAGCTTAGAAGCAGTGCCAGGAGCCTAGCTGCATTGACTACAAATAGCTGTTTACATGTTTTAAAGCCACCCATTCTTAGAACAACACAGAAGCATTCACAATGAAAAATTATATGTAACATCGCTTCACAGAAATGTATATAATGAGGGAATTTACTTTCAGTTCTAATTAGAATCTCAGGACTGATAGAATACAAAAGTAAAGAGAAAACACAAAACCCTGTACAGCTTCTTTTTTGCTTTTTCTGGATATAGATGAAATCTGACGCTAATGAAACTTTACTATTATGTACTATTAAAGATTACCATCGTAATTTCTCATTCATATCTACATTAACTCAGGTAATGAAAGAATCTATCAGATAATGATTAATAGTTACAGAATGATGCACAAGTCCTTGGATTCTACATTTGAAAGAGGAGAATTTAAGAGATGAGTATGTTTTCCATTAGCTTACGTATCTTCTAAGGCCTATCAGATTTACACTTTTACAACTGCAGTACCAGTTTGAATATCAGCTGAAGGAGAACCTCAGAGTGCCTTAAAGAGTTTTTCCAGACAGTGCCAGCAACACAGCCAGATAAGATGCCAACTTGACTTACTAATACCTTGTGAATAAGCCTGGAAAATAAACTTCCAACTAAATATATACATTTGTTAAGAGCTAATAACTTCAGCTGATAGTTAGAATAATCTACCACAGAACATTTTTATCCACATTATTCTGCAGTCTATATATTCTCTAACTTTAGAAGCCTATACTACAATCTGTGCAAGTACAGTAATGCAGAGTACCACCAACGGAAAATAAGACTTCTTTATTATAACACTAAAGCATAAAAATATTTAAACTATTAGGTGACTGAGATTTTATACTGTTATCTTCACCAAGACAGTTTCCGTTAGGATTTTCATTCTGTTCTTGTAACCATGACAATTGCTAACTATAATATAGCTATCCACTTTAAAATATCTTCATTAACATAAACCGTATCAGCTTCAGTCAGTTTTGATCTTGCTGCAGGGAGTACAACCTTCAAAGTCTGATAACTATCTCAGCTAAGTATTTTTATGCCACTGCAAACCTAACAATTGGTTTACTGATGCTTTCAGCAAACAGGATTTGTGAAATTCCTGTAGTCATGTTCTTCCATCTCTCTGAATCTATGGCTGCCTGACTTGCAGAGTTTTCTTTAGCTTGCTAAATTCCTGCAAATCCTATTTCGTGACAGCGCCAGAGGAATTTATATGTGGTTTTGTTTTAGAAAACAGAGGCTGAATAGAAGCAATGTTTGACACCTCTGAGAAAGCGACCCAGTCTGGCACGCTGATGGCTGTGAGGTAGAAGTAGGCAGATTTACCAGCAGACACAGGGAGTCTCCTTGGGTAGACGGAGCTGCTGGCAGCTGCCCCACCACCACCCCCAGCCACTTGAAGCTGAACGCAGGTCCCACAGCACGCATATGTCATGGGGCAGAGGACAATTCAAACTTCCAAACCAAAAAGTTTGCTCTGAAAGCTTCTTGCATCTGCTGGCTCCCTGTCTTCTTGCTCTTGCTGAACAAGTAGCTGGACTTAATCTCACCAAGGAGGCCTCCCATGACATCAAGAATCTGTCCAAATGAATGCTGAGCTGCCAAAAGGAGTCTCTATGGTCTTGGATCAAAAACTGTACATATACTCTACTCTAAATACACCCCTCCCTCTGTTTTTGTTCTTCTTCACCAGTGGTGGAGCATAGTCAGTGGTTCTAAGCAGTGGACTGACAGTCTCTCTTTAATTAAGTTGTTCATGAGCTAGAAAAATAAGATACCTGAATTCTGTGAAACTATGGTAAAGGGCCTCTAAATGGCCTATTTTGTGGGTTCTATCAGAGGCTTGGAGAAAGTAATTCCACCAACTTCACAGTATTAACTAAATCTTACGGCCCAGATGACACAAGCAAAAAAACTTCAAGGATGTGTCAACTGAGGATCAAGTTCGAGTTCAATAGCATTCCCAGAGTATTATATTTGCACCTATGGAAATTAAGATGATGGATGTACAGGTCTCACAAGCATAGTGTAGGTTCCAGATATCATGTTATGGTATGTACAATTGAATTAACAGTTCTTATTTGCTCTCTCTTCTGAAAATGTTTTTCCCCTCTTTGCAATGCTTTTTGAACCTTGTCACAATTTCCATTTGCACACCAGATGAATGCAGTTTTCTGGGGCACAGCATTCACACACCACAGGCTCACTACTTTGGCGGCCACAAAATGTTCTCAGGACAACAGAATAAGAACATGGCAGTCCTCATTCAGAGTCACAGGAAAGAGTGCGCGGAATCATAGAACGGCTTAGGTTAGAGAGGAACTTAAAGCTCATCTAGTTCCAACCCCCCAAGCGGTGGGCAGAGTTGCCAATCACTAAAGTAGGTAAGCTACTTTTATATTAACCGAGAACATAGCAGACAAACCAATTCTTTTTCTGTTCCTTATGCAATTCCTTTTTTTTTTTTTTCCCATTCCATATATTTTCATGATCACAGCACCCAAGCCGTTATGTATATCTTAGCACTCAAAGCCTGTTAATTAAGGAACATGAAAAATCACAAATATACATAGAACACTGAAAATTACACTAACCATCACTATTAAATCAGGCTACAAAAGTGTGCTCACCTCTGAGCACAAGGATAGCTCACTCAACAGGTCTTTTGCCGTTACTTTATAACACAAAAGATAGCTTAGGTTAAAAAAAGTTTGGTTTCTCAGTCCCACCTTTTACAAGAAGAGTGCTGAAAGCCTGGAGCCAGTCTCAAACTGCAGACCAGCAGCAGAGTATGTTACAGTTCCCTGCTGTGCTCAATACACTGTGTGAGAGAACAAGGACAAAGCTTTGCCTCTCCAGCTCTAACAGTTCTGGAGTGCCCTGTGTAGCAGCTGAAGCAGCCATGCTTTTATTTAGCTAGACCAACCTAGAACCCAGAGTGCCACCTGGCCAAATGAAGGACATCAACTGAAAAAAATAAGTTGAATTGTCATGTTGTGCCTGGAGTCAAATCAATACAGAATAGCAATGCTTTTCTGCCAGGAAAATAAAAATGCAGCTTGCAAAACTGATTAAGTAAAAAACTGCAATTTTAAAAGTTGTCTTTTGAGGTAAAGAAGATAGACATATTTGAGCAATATAAGCATCTTTCCACATATGCTTGCTGAAAGCTGCAGCTTAAAAGGGATGTTTTCTCCTTTACAAAGGATTTTAATAGAGCCACTATTCTGATTAAAAGCCAGGGAAAATCTGAAGTCACAGAGCGGAGGGAACAGCTCCTGCTTAGAACAGTGAAAAACAAATAACCTGTTGTTCATAACTGCTCTGATCCAAGGCCACATTAGCTTTTTGTGGTATTAGGATTCAACTACTTAAAAACTGTCTTTCTGTGGTCCAGGGGGACAAAAACCACAGTGATGTATATCATTACTTTTCTGATAACGCTAAAAAGCCTAGGGTGCAGCTGTGCTGCTAATAAAGCCTGCAAAAGCCACTTTCTCACACTCCACATACTCTCCTGGTTTGTCTTCAAGGCACGTTATTCCTTTTTAATCATACATTACCTGTTAGTAGTTCTTTGTCAAGAGATTTCCAGCCCATCTGCCTTTGCTGCATAGGAGGTAGCTGTCACCCACTCTTTTAAGTTCCTCCCTCAAATCCTGCAGAAAAATCTCATCCCCCACTCACAACTGTCCCTCACTGCTCAGGAACCATCACCCCTTACCTTCGCTCATCTGGACACTCAGCATATTTGTTTTTATCCTAAGGTACTGCTGAGCAGTCTTTTACACCTGCCTGCCTACTGCGTGCATACACGGTTCAACCAACCTGGAGACTTCCTGGGCCTCTTTTGTTCCACAGAAAGCAAGTTGCTACAAACACACCTGCTTGAGTATTACCAAAGCTCATGAACCTCTGGATCTTCACATCCCTTCTACAGATTTTCATCTGCAAACCAAGTAGAGATCTGTGACCTTCCTCCAGTCTCTCTTGCAAAGGAATTTTGAGAGCAATAATTGCCACATTTTGTTTCAATAGGATTTTTTACTGCTATTAAATTTAAACCAAGTATGAGTTGCAAATTGCTTCTAGCCTAGGGCAGACACATCTTACTCCAGGGCTTAATACTTTATTTGACCCTAGTTTGACTTCATATCAGGATCTACAAGACTAATCAGATGGGTGGCTTCAAAGAGGCTTCAAGCATTAGCTTTTTAGGCCTTTTTCTCAGAAAATGTTCCTCTTAGAACAATCACAAAATAAATAGTAGTCAGTATAAAAACAACAGTGCAACTGCTTCCAGAGGCTCTTCCTTTTATTTTTTTTTTTTCCTCCTCACCTCCAAACGAGAGTGTACCCTATAAGGACCTGCAAGTCCTTTATACACAGCAGTGACCTTCCCTAAGAAATATTAGGTATAATGCAGTAACACAGGTGCTACCAAGTGTAATACCAGTGTGGATGAGTGTCACGGAGTTCTCTTTAGAGCTCAGTTCGTGACAGCGGGAACAAATAATCCGGGGAGAAAAGGAACAAATTACCTTCCCTCTCTAACAACACGGTGCGGTGCGGCCCGGCCCGGCCACGTGAGCTCCGAGAGAGGGGAAGGGAAGGGAGATTGCGAATGGGTCTAGGAGGATTTAAAAAAAAAAAAAAAAAAAAAAAAAAGATCTGAGAACAAAGGGCAGTTTAATGAACCCAATGAAACTAAACAACAACGAGAGAGAGTTTCAACAAGGAGAAAACCAAGTACAAATCTCACCGGCGGGCTGTGGGAGGCGGGAAGTTCCAACCACGTTGTCTCCTCGCAGGGAACCGGGCGAAACCCCGTCCCCTTCCCGACCTTCCCTCCGGTGCTGCCCCCTCCCCCCATGCCCAATTAAGGCAGTCCACAGAAAAGGAAAAAAAGAAAAAACTTGTCTCCTTGACTGCCATTATCCCACGTGATGTTCTGATGTGGAATCGCAACACAAACAAAATTACAAAATTATAACAACGAGTAACTTAGCCGCGTGCAGAACTCATTTCTCCTTTCAGTAATTCTGACTTCTTACAGAGTTGAAAAAAAATGCCTATAATACATTAGCCTACACACAGCAAAAGCGATATTTTGCATTTACAGTAACTTTCTGATAAATACAGATGCACAACACTTACAGGGTCTGAAAGCCTGAGGTCTTCCTGTTCATTAATGATGCTTAGCATATGAGAGGGATATAGGAAATCTCCCTATTACATTTCTGACCTGTTTGCCAAAATTCATGCTCTTAGTGGCTTATGGATGGTGACAAATGAAGCTGCTTTTTCATCCCTGTTTGTGTGCTATCCCTAAAACTCGTGAGGTTATTAACATCTGTTTTTCAGCATGTAATAGATGTCACCAAAATAAAACAGTCTTAATAAAAGCATCCTGGAACATTTCATTTGGAGCTAAGGTACCATATGTAAAAAGGAAAAATAACGATAAGTGATAAACGGGATAATGATTTTAAGGAAATTTTATTGTATTTAATTAATCTACCATTTTTACTAAGTTCCTTTCAAGTGAAATGGCTTTTTACCAACTCCTTTTGAAAAGGTTAGAAGGGTATTCCCTGAGCTACAATCATTAGCATATAGATGTCTCTAAGTGTTAATTTCTGTTTTCACTGAATGAATGTAATTTAAAATGAGGCCCTTTCAAATCAGTTAAATTTGGCCATTTTGAGAAAGATAAGAAAAACGGACTCAAGCATGAACCCCAGCAAAACCTGCTTCTTAAGGATAAATATTTCACAGTTTAAGAATGTCCATTGCCACATGCTGCAAATGATAGATTTCAGGAAAATTATGGGAAAGGGTAGAAGATGGGATTAAAGTCCTACCAGTAGGTGACAGAATCCATTAATAGGGTTAACAGTAGCAAAACAAAAAAAGGCTTATTTTTATAGTTCTGTTTTTAGAAAAGAATTGAAAACCAACCTAGAAATTGGAGTTGTGGCAACTAGTTTTATACCCAAAGGAAACTCATCATATTTCTTCTTTTTCGGATTTATACAACTAAGAAAAAAATAATTTAGAAATGGATCCAGGTCACAGTACAATGAGTGACATCCCAGCTATCACCTTCAGCTGGATCAGGCTTGGGAGTAATTTTAAAGTTTTCATTTTAAAATGACATAATTCAGATTTTCAGTACAGTGTACAACAAATGTGACACAGTTGTCCACCCGGGCATTCCTTTTTCCCCCAAAGAAGACGGTCTCCAGCATGCTCACACTCCCTAATGTAATTAAAGAGACAAGGAATATTCATAATTAAACATGTCTCAATCTCCACCTTAAAACCATATTCTCACCAGATCACAACTTTGCTGAAATTACATTTTTGCAGAGTGATCAATTCCAGCTTGGAAATCTTGTAACCCAGGGAACTAGAGGGAGGAAGGGAACACATCTTTCATCTCTGGTATGTTTTCTTTTGATAAAAGTCTTCAGTTATGTAATCAGAGTGCTCCAGTCCTTCTATACTTCGGAAAGTAATTACGAGACTGGAAAAATGAGTCATCCTAATCTATAGATACCTGCCTTGACAAAACTACAAGGCTTTGACTGTACTTCCATTGCCAGATTTTGGCAGACAAAATCCTCAGAAAATCTATTTGCTCTGAATATGCCTGTATCTGGAGCATTTAGACCCACATTTTCCTGGTAAAATGATGTTCCTCAGGTTTGGCAGGCACTAGAAAGGAGACCTACTTGTTATGTACCCATCCAATATATCAGGAAATTAGAGAACAGCACAGCAGTCAAAGTCAAGAGCAGGGAGTATGAAGAGATGCTAATTCCCTGTTAGTCCTTTTGCCTTGTGGAAAGAGAAACTATAGCTAGAAGATCAAGTCTGATACATAAAGGTTGAAGGGAAAGAAAGTCAGACCATGAATACAAGAAGTCCTCATCACACACAACAACAGTACAAATCAAAAAATACCTGAAACTCAGGTTTTATGTTTTTGCTCACTAGCAGAATTAAAGACCATTCTCTGTCTCCTTTGTACAGCTTCTATAAGTTACTCCATTAAGTCAAATAGAAAAAAAGACCCATTCTGTAGGATATACTAGGTGAATTTGTGTCCCGGTTTCAGCTCAAACTGTGTTGATAGCATGCTGACATTTTGGCTGTTGCTGAGTAATGGAAGAATGTCCAGGGCCAGGCCATGGAAGAGCCACTGCCTTTATAGTGACAAGGGGTGGGCCAGGACAGAAAGTCTGAATTAGGCCAAGGGCTATTCTATACCATACAACATCATGCTGAAGGCTACTGCACTGTGGGGAATTGGCTGGGGACAGCTGCTGCTTAGGAGTTGCTGGGCATCAGTTAGCAGATACATTGTGTTGCTGGCAGGGTATCACATTGTTACTGCACATTGGTCAGCAGGCAATGAGTCACTGCGCTGTGACTACCCGTACTGTTACCATTGTATTTTTCTTTCCATTTTCCTTTCCTGTCTTAGTAAATAGCTTTTATCTCAACCTACGAATTCTAGTTTTATTTCAGTTCTCTCTCTCATCCCACTTGGGAGGGGTGAGGGGGACAGTGAGAAGACAGCTGTGTGGTGCTGAGCTGCTGCCAGGTTAAACTGCAACAATTTCCCCAATCAGAAGTCAATATTGTTCCCCAAATACAAGATTCCTACATCCCCCATTTTATAATCAAAACTAAGCAATTGTACCAAAATAGCATTTGGTTTGCAGAGTCAACATCCAACAGACAGGAAACACTACATTAAACAAGCACTAGCAACAAAATTTGCACCCAGCACACTGTTTTGTTTTCAAGTTGTCTTCATGAAGAAGTTAATACCATCACAAGTTTCCCTCTCTAAATACACTGCTTAATGCATCTCAGCCTCTCTCAAGATCTGTTCTCTTGCCTTCTCTTGCCCTCCCCTACAACAGCCAAAAGACAGCTGATGTCAGCTGCAGTATGGATACAAGTCTATTTGGATTTGGACAAAGACCAGCAACATGATATATGGAATAAATTGAACAGATGGGAAGAACATACAGCTTTGATACTCCTTTTTACCCCAGTCACTTTTCTGCATAAGACTTGCCTGAAATACGCTGATTATGCAAACCCTGAAAATTAGCTTTACACTCCTCATATAAAAAGAAAGATATTATCCAATCAAATATTAGGGACATATAAGCAGAACAGCACCTAGATGGCATTGCTATGAATCACTGCTAATAAGTCCAGCTTGAGTCCATCAGTCATGCAGGGCACTGCAGGTACCCCCAGTCTCCACACCCACATTGGCCCCAAAAGGAAGGAAGTGGGAGAGGCAATACAGACAGACAAAGAGGGGAGCATGTACAAGAGTGAGACTGGCCATCTAAAGACATCTTCATTAGGTTTTCCAAGCTTATGGTACATATAAACATTTTCTGAACTTCACATAAGATTCAACATTGCACTTAGAAGCATTTAATTGCAAAATTTTGAATGGAAATTCAATAAATAATCTTCCACAGTTACGAGCAAGTCCATGTCATTCTTTTTCCAGCACTTTCAATAAACTCTAATTTATAATTTTATCTATCAATAGGAATGCAAATTAGTTCAGGAAAAGGATGGGGTAATTTTTTCACCCTACTAAAATCTCTAAAATTCTGTCATATTGGGTTTTCTTTCCTACATGTATTTCCAGCACAGTTTAAAATTAAACATAAATTTAAAAAATATCAAGTTATATTTCTTCAAATCATCACTTCCACACCAAAAATGTAAGAGTGTTCTTAGTAAAATTGTAAATTAAAAAAAAAAAAAAAAGTATCTTCTCTTTTTTGTTTTTCCCAAGACCCTTCATGTAAGCAGAACCCTTGACTGTTCTTAGCATGTATGAAATGTGCAGTCTTTAGAAATGCAGATAATCAAAAAAAGAGCCACTAGGGACACAAAGTAATAACATTAGCTAATGCCACACAGTAATGTTTATTTAACAAATCTGTGTTGCATGCCTGACATTTCCCCTGGCATCAATTTATTTTGTTTTGCTTTCCTCTGATAGCAGCACAAATGCATTTAAAATGTAAACTTATTTTACACCTACCAAAGTGTATACACAATATAATAAAAACATATACATCTTTTTTAATATCTTATGGGAATACATGCTGGAGATGTGCAGAAAACCCGACAGCCAAAGTAAACGATCTAGATTATGGAAAATGTTCATTTTTAGCTTTCCCAATAGCTACTAAAACTGCAATTGTCAATGCACTGTACATCACTGCATTATGTTATTTATAAAGTGCCACAATGTGACAAAATGATGCTATCCATCAGGATCTAATCTTAACTGAAAGTGGCAAGGGAAGCAGAGCGGACAGAAAAATATCTTAGCTGTCCATTCAAACCAGCAGTTTGGAATGGCTAGAAGCAGCAATTTTTAGAAGTTTAATTTACCAATTATGTGTAAAAGTGTACACAAATGATTTGATGAACCAAATTAGGATGAAGTTACTACTTTCATGCTTCTCAGTAGCTGAGCCATCTCACACTCCACTTTCCTCCCACCAGCTACCACACGGTTTCATTCAGGCCACACGTTCTTCATTGAAGGCCTAGATTTGTCATCCTTCCACCTCAGGATCAGCACCCTTTTTTTTTGCATTTGAAAACCCAGCCCAGACAGTTTTCCCCAAGAAGTTCTGTTTAACTTCCCTTCTTCCTTGTTGTCCAGCAGTATTTAGCTTTACTACCTCAGACCTTTGCAGAAAAATAAAATCCCAAATTTTAGGCTTTTTCTCCAAAACGCGTTCTTCAAGTTTGATCAAACACTACCAAAGACAGGGAAGTGTCATTAAATTCAAAATAATGGGACAGACCAACTTGAAGCATGCACAAGCAACGATAGGCCACCATAGATGTTACTACCCTAGAAAACAGTTCAGTCCTCAGTAGAGTTCAGAAAAGCAAATGGAGCATTATGAATCATAAAGAGGGAAAATGAGAATAACAACAATCATAATACTATATCACTTCATAAGTCCAAATTCACCCAGATATTCCACTCTAAGTACAGCTCTGATATGCTCATTATAGGAAAGCAGAGCTCAGAAATACTTATGAATAATCAGGGGCGTAGAAAACTTACGAAAGGAAGAGAGCTCAACCTGTCAGCTTGTCTCTCTCCCAAGAGAGTTACAATAATGTCTGAAAAGTAACAAACAACGAGGAAAAAGTGACCACAAATCACCTGCTCTGTTTCTTGCTTATACCATCTACAGACAACAACTAATAAACATGTCAGACAGCACATTTAAAGAACACTTCTTCCTCATAACAAGAAACAAAACTTTTTCTGAGAGGCAGTAAAAACCAAGCATATTAACAGGACCAAACCAAGCTGAAAACTATTGATGGTCCAGTGATGAATTAAGAGCTGATCAGCTACAGCCTCCAATAAGGAAGCTTACCGGTGACAGGCTGACAACACAGGGGAGGCTACATCTATGTAACTCCTGTTCCCCATTCCTTTTATCTAGCATTAGCAATTAATGCCGGCAGGAACAAAATACTGAGTGAATTTCAATTGACATAATTTTGAGACCCTACCAGAAATAGGTAATGATGACCAACACAAAGTTATTTCCACGTCCTGCTCAGTATTTCACAGATAAGGGGAAGATCCTTCCTCTGTCATGGTAGCTGTTGCTATAGGCAAAGGACTATTTGTCTTTTCTTTTTTATTTAATTTCTTTGATGCCCCATTTTGCATTCTGTATCACCCCTACACAGCCATTCACCCTGTGTTTCTACCACCTGCAAACATTAGAACACTTTCAGGTGCAGGAATTTGAAGCAGAAGGCTTTGCAAGAGAAAGAAGATACAAGAAAACCATTCTTTGAACCCCAGAGAAGTTTTGAATTTCAAACAATCAAAATAGGCTCATACCTCCTGTTAGAGGCAAAAGTATTTAAGAATGGAAGAATTAAGGCACACTGACAGGAGGAGGTTTCATAAGGAACAGTAAATGTATGGATGATTTTGGCTATAATATAAAATTAATACTGTGGGGTTCTGTTTTGCAGTTTTAATTATTGTTAGGAAAAAGACCTGGATATAGAAGCTATTTTCTAACACAGGAGTCTTACTGCTTTTGCTGCTACACCAGAATCTGGAAGAACACACTAGGACATGCTGCCATATGGTCATATTTGCTCAGTTGCCCAGCTCCATCTATTTTCTTCCCCAGTGTGAGCGCATCTTGCCTTGCGCAAAAACAACATGAAATAAAAAGGTATTCTTCTGGGTATAATGTATCATTTAAAAACCTGTTAGCCCAGATATAAATATCACTGTTCACTTATTTGACTGATAACTCCTTTGCATAGCATAAAAACAGAATGTGGATGCTTATCCAAAGGCATCAGTTATTTTTGCATTACAAAAACAATCTGTAGGTAGGAATTGTTGCAACAAAATGCCAAGGGTTTAAAGAAAAAGATACTGATATTTTTGGCATGCTGCTAAACACTGTTGGTATGTATGGTGTACATAGGTTATGCTTCAGAAACTTCCATAATTTTCCATGCTGATCACCAGTAGTCTATCTACCACTTGTTCAAGTTCTATGCAACTCTTATGAATTCCTCATTTTAGAACCAGTTTAGCTAGTGTTCAGAATGAAGCAAACAAGTCAATATACACATCCTTACTTGATCCTTATGCATCACACACACACACACACACACAGACAGACACTGTTCATTTCCTTCTGGACATCAACAGCAAATAAATTAGCAGGAGTCAGTTAAGAAGAAGATACCTCCAAGAACCAGGTACACAGATTTTTGGTCCTTCCTCACACAGATTTCAGTGCTCTTTCCTCTTGCTCTCACCTACTGCTGAAGAAAACCCTAATGACAATCAGTTAGCAGAGGAAAAATTCTTACCCAAGAGATTTTTACTTGCTATATTTGTCCATATTTGTGATGTGTAAGCCCTTATCATTCCCCTTTCTCCTGAAGATATTTTCCAACAAAAATACTGGGCAATATAGAAGCATTTATGTCAGAACAAGGTAGTTAAAGACTGCAGTCTGCGCTGTTTTCATTCCTTTCTTCAACACCCACGTTGTTTATCCTTATAGCATCACTCTGGTCCTTTCCCTGCCACAGCCATTTCTCCTAACCTGCCGGGTGCCCTTGTATGCATCTGTTATTGGCTCTAGTTCAAGTTCAAAAACCTTGAAAAGATACAGGTAAGATTCCTATTGAAAATCCATGGTGCAGGTCATTACTTTGGATTTTGGAAGTTTCAGACGTACAGAAAGTGCCAAACCCACTACTTCTCAAAGTCTTGTATTTTTCTACTACATATGAAGCATCTCAGAGGCATATGAGAATCCTTTAGTTTGGATGCACATGTTCTTTTTAATATTATTTTTTATCTAAAAAAAAAAATAAATTAATAATATATTTTAATTCACTTCTAATGTAGATTGTTTCTATGCTCCTTCTTATGGCAAAGATACCAGAGCAGAATGAGGTACAAAATGTAAAATTAAAACATGAGTCTAATTCCAAAGCATCCATGTTTTCCCATGTTTGGGACTCACAGAAGTGCTGCTGACTGACACATTTGATTTAGATAAGTAATTTACTCTTGCTCCTCTTCCCACAGATAACATATACATTTGTTATCAAAGAGATGAAAATCTGTTTGAGAACACTAATTAGAAATAAAGTAGTGCTTTGCACAAACAGATTCTCCTTTACCAGATGGTTCCACTAATACTCACTAATAAAAAGCCTGTTTAAGGAGCTTATGCTCAGTTAGATTGAAAGAGGCCAGAAACAGCACAATTATGTCAGCAATTAATCTCATTAGAAAGATTGTGTCAGTTTTGTGTGGGAACTCCGTACCTTATACAACTTCGCTCTGTACAGATTTCATTTCTACAGTGCAACATGCCTGACAGCCCTTCAGCAGCAAAGCTGTATTTCTAGCTGTTAAGACAAGGTCTTAACTGGAATCTCATCAATATTTGAGCATGCATGTATTAATGTGAATCCTTGAGGATTTACCTTACAGTTCTACCTCAGTCTTCCATTTATTATCAAAGTAAACATACTGTCTACTGATCAAATTTTTTGAACTGCTATATGATGACAGAGTTCAGCCCACATATCAAAATCTTTATCCTAAGTACTGCTTCTATTGGCAAGTTACTGATTTATTTCAAATGACAAAGCTCCATCATCTTTGTCTGTCCCATTCTTTATTACATCACTCAGACAGAAAAAAATATTCCTTTGACTTCCCATGTAAAATATTTTAATTCAAAGTTATCTTTATGTTGTTTCATGTAGTAGTGAAAACAACACATTAGCAATTGAGAAAAGAGTTAAGGTAGCACACATATGTAAGTGGAAACACAGTCCCTTCTCAAGCAAACACAAAGTAGGACCACAGGAGACTTACGAGCTGCCTGCTAAATCTGACAAAAATTAGTGTTCAGATCATACACACACAAAAAATTTGGAAAAATTAAAAGTCATATTTTATGTTTCTTTCTAAGAACTATTCCAGCTCCAAGTCTAGTCCTAGCTCAGTTCCTTTCAGTCACCTGAAGACTTTTTGTTATCTTCCCATACCTTTTCCAGTGGCATTTCTCATTACTGATCTTCATTTAAAATTCTTCTAGCTTCTGAATATCATCTTCTTTCCACCTACACAGAGTGGACCAATAGAACCTTTCCTCCTCTTTACTCCCACACTGATGAGAAGACAAGCATAAGGTCACAACTGGCTGCACCTTACTCCTCAGTGGAGTCTGCATCCATAGGCAGAATGCTCTGCCTTTCTGTGCCAGCTACACTTTCTCTAAGCTGGGCTAATGCAAGTCTTTGCTTTCCTGAACCCAACTCAAATATGCCCATACCGTGGATGTGCCCTGACACATGGGTAATGAAAGAAGTGCCTTGTGCTCATGGTGGACATTTTGTGTGCTCAGACACAGCACTAATAGAACTAGAGAACTTATTCCCCAAGACAAATGCTGCAGTCCAGATATTTAAACTTACATTCCTGCTCCTGGGAAACAGATTCCTTGCAAGAATACCATATAGAGGTACAGCCTAAGGACAGTTCATTTTATTTCTTCAGAAAAGAATGGCATTACTGAGCTTACTTCACACTTCAAATGTATATACTTTTAAAAATAATCATCTGCATTATGAAGTTTGTGACATCAGGAAAGATTCTTCAAAGTATTTTTTAAACTGTCCCAGTTATATATGTGAAGGGAAACTATAAAAATCAGAATGAAAGAACAATTCTTAAATTAGTACAAGGGCAGAGCAACAGCTTTTTTCAAAAGTGGCTTTTATGCTGAACATGTTTGCAGTTTTCAGATTTATGGGTGTAGCTGTCAACATGTATATTCACTTTTAGAATATCGTCCTGGCTTAATGAGGTCTCCTGGAATGATTTCTTTTTAATAAAAGTCAACACACTTACGTATGGTTTCCACCTTTCTACTTTTTTAATTTTAAACATCCGTACTACTCTTTTGCAGAGATCACAGTGAAGTTTAGTTTAGAACCTTACAGTGTTTGACTGCTTCCACACTCCAAGTCACTCAAATTTCAGCGAAACTTTCAAGTAATGACTGTTACTGTAAATCTTTATCTTCAACATAAGAAACAACCCAGAAGTCACAAAACAACATTTTAGTTACAACTGTACACCGTCACCAAATGGTGACATGTTGCAAAACAAATAAGATTTCTCACTACTCACTCCACCCAGTCCTCATAGTTCTCACACATACCATGCCTCTACCCCACTTCTTCCTGGCTCACCCTTTCTGCATGTCTGGTTTACGCTGACATTTGTTAGGCAAGGCAGAACATTGGAGTCAAATGCACACTCCTCACAACAAAAGTTTCCCTGCAGCATTTATCTGCTGAGTGATGCATTCAGAGTTGTTTCATAAAAACCACTGCTTTTTTTATGAGCTCAAAACTGCTCCACAAGACTCCACAAGTGACTGACAGAGACAATTCCTAAATTCATAT
The DNA here is from genome assembly GCF_039878825.1 of Excalfactoria chinensis. Taxonomy (NCBI): domain Eukaryota; kingdom Metazoa; phylum Chordata; class Aves; order Galliformes; family Phasianidae; genus Excalfactoria; species Excalfactoria chinensis. Next base: position 15,807,658 of record NC_092831.1, read on the forward strand.
GCATTCTCCTAATCATGGATCAAACAGATTAAGACCTTTTCCCCCCCCTCATAAGCAGATGAAGTTCTCTCACCTCCATTTCACTTTTTTATTCTTTCCTCGAGGTTTTAGGGTTTTTCAGGGTTGAAACTGCCACAGCCTGATTAACTACACTGCTCTGGTTCCCTATGCTTTCTGTTAGGGCTCCTTTTCTGAAGTCTCTTCAGGTCCTTTCTTTAGGAGTTCTCCCTATTTCTTTCATTTTTCTTTTCTTGAACTACCGTACGCAGTCTGATATGCAGTAAAGGCAACCTACCCCTCTGTAAAGGTGCTCAGTTACCTCAATCCCAGGGATTGATCCCAATCTTGGGATTCTGAGCAGTAAGTGTCCATTAATCCATTCAGTAGCACGTTTTCCAAAATGTGATTAATTAACTGCATATACAGAACCCATGCTGCTTCCAGATTACATCAAAAGTTTCCTAATAAACTACAGACCAACAACATTCCTCACGTAACAGTTAAGGCATTTTTGTCTCTTCTGTGCTATAAAATGGAAAATCGACCAAAGAAACATCTCAAAGTGAAAGAGATGAATTTATACAAAGAGACTATGAAATAATTATATGGAGAGGGAAGAAGTTGAAAATCTAGTAGAAAGTTTATGAAATTCCTTGAATCAACATGATGGTGAAAGCTCATTCATTCCTCCTTGTGTTTCTAAATTCACCTGAGCAACATTACTTCTAAATGGAAGGAAGAACAGAAGCAGAACACATTTCCACAGATTAAGAGTATTTCACTTCATCATAGAACAACATCTAGAATTTATTTATTTATTGTGCCTTAGCAGTAAATTACTTCTAAGCAAAGGGGTAATGCAATTCAGCTGTATATCTTTGCCATGGGGCAGTGGCCATGTGTACTTCTGATACTGTTTGAAGTTTTCTGCTAGTTTTATTTCGAGCAAAGACAAAGAAACAATCAGATCATTCCCACAATGCATTTTATTTCCTAACTTTACAGCGCTGAGGAAAAAGGAACTTTCTATTCAGAAGTATCATACACATTATATTTTCACAAGGCCAGGGCCATTTCAAATATAGATTCCTACTGCAAATCTGTTCCTGTTAAGACTTTGGTGTTGTTTCCTCTCCCTCCACCACGTACAAGGTTTTTTATTATTATTATTATTTTTTGGAAGAGGGATAATTTCTTTTATTTGTTGGGAAAGTGCCTGGTTTGTGTGTGCTTGCTTTCCGCCCTCTCCTTAATCATGCAATATAGGATAATAAGTACAAATCATAATATGGTTGTACAAGTACAGAAGAGGAAATCATCCCTAATTTTTGGTTCAACTTCATACAGTTTTCTTCATTTACCACAAAATATTGGTATTATTCAGTCATAGTGAACCCAGTGACCACAGTCCATTGTTAAATGTAATATCAGCTACAATTTCTACTTTAGAACCAAGTGAAGCATCACCTTATTAAACTTTGTGAATTTCCTCAAGCCCTCCAAGTTATTTTTGACATCTTTGACTCTGATCCTGCCAACACTTACACACACTATCTCGAGCATACTGAAATCCTTCATGTTATACACAGCACACAAACAAGCACATGCATCATTTCAGGAGTAAGGACTTCATTAATTGTTCAGCACACAAGTGAACCTCTTTGTATGTTACATGCATGGGTTAGAAAAAACAACACTTTGATGATGTATCTGTTTTGTTCCAAATGTTAATATCTCTTAAAATTAACTTACCCTTCCACTCTCCTACACACATCACCTCCTTTACATTTTCCTTAGATGCCTAAAAATAGCTAATTCTGCATATGGTCTGAGCACCACAGCCCTATATCATGTAACCGAGGAGAGAGTATTTTAGTTTGAATAGCTGACCTCACATCCATCATCAGAAGATATTTTTCCATGATTTCTCTCTCAGAATGTAAATATTTAGCATACATTGCAGATATTGTGGCAATTGCAGAATACTTTTTTTCCTTGATCCCCTCTCCACAAAAGGCTCTGCTCCAGTTCTGCTGTCTACTTCAGCCAAGTCTGGAAACATTAGTTGCCATAACTGAAGCTTAAATCATACTAACCATAGCTTAATACTTGAATATAAAGGCACTGTGATTTATAAACAGAACAAGAAGAAAAAAAAATTGTGGCACAGAAGGGGTACATCAACCTCTCCTCATGATTTCCACAAACATACCCTAACGCCAACTAATCATTGTAAGAGAAAAAAATATAAAATAACATCACTCACTGTTTGTGCTGCTCCAGGTGATGCACAACACACCATCTTCGCACCTCCTCTCCACCACAATCACAGGCTCCTATTACAGACAGGCTTCCCTGCTCTGCTAGCCTCCAGCACCTGCAGCTCGTCAGTGCCAGCTGATGGGTCACTCCATAATTTCCAGGAGAAAAACAGGTGACAGGGGCCTCCTCAGAGTCCCTTTTCCTCAAGGCCCACCAAAAGAGGGATCCCCAGAAAATGCTGGGTAGGGCCTTAGCTTAGCCCACACCTCATCCACATCAGCATCCCTCAGCCATATTCTTCAGTAAGGCTGTGCTGAGCAGTGAATAAGCAGAGCTGAAAAGAAAGGGAGAAAAACATGAGGCCACCAGTAGCTTCAACACTCCCTTCTCCTAGCCACGAGTCCCACCTGGGAATGGGCCTAAGAGCTCACAAGGCTACTCTTATCTATCCCACTGGTAGCAGTTAACAAGAACCACAGCTCACAGCCCTGACCTGTAGAGAGGTGCTGTCACATTCCATCCTCCCTCACAAGGCCATTACAATCTAATAATATATTGTATTTGACCACAGACTACCATGTACTGGCAGGCCTCACAAAGCCACCAGTGCTAACTGGCTGTAGCCATGGGGCTCCCTCAGGGCTCCCAGCTGACCACCCACAGCCTTTCCTCATCACAGCTGCTCTGCTACTGAGGCACTTTTCCCTCAGGAAAGAAAAAGCCAGGCCCCTAAGGGCCACCAACTCTCTCTTTAGTTACTCCCATAATGGGAAATAAAGTGATTGATTTTACTTTCACCCTGGGAGAAGAGCCAACATCTCCTCAGGTGGACTCTAGAAGGCCCCTCCTGCTGCCTATCCCAAATGTGCCTAATGTGCAAAATGTGCCCTGGGCACAGCTGTGAGGCACAGTTGTAACAGCCTCGTCTCACAGCCCCTCTCTGGTAACTTTACCTCATGGTGCTGCCCATCAGCCTGCTCCTGTGCCCAGTGCTCCCACACCCTAGGCCTCACCTGAGTGGTTCCCATGGCAACCCCAGTGCCACACACATGCCTAAATTGAGCATATACCTAAATGCAGTGGAAGCTGCATTTTGGTACAGAAAGTGCATAATTTATTTCTTTTTTTAAACTCTAAAGCAAAGAGGAATGTTCTGTATTATCAGCGTTAGTCACAAAATTCTGTTTTGAAAATGCAGCACGTTAGTGGATCAAATTTCCCCAAAATGCTTAGAAGATTAATAAAATAATCCACTTAGCAGAGAGGGAAAAAAAGCACAAACTATCCCTGTAAGAAATCACTTTATTGCCTATACACGTGAATGAGCTGTTTTAATACTCAGGTTCACTGCCTCCTCTGCGTTTAATCTCTTTCCTTTTATGTCCTAAAAGACTTTCAGGCTTTTTTAAAATTAATTATACAAATCATTAGTATTAAAAAGGTAATGGTTTCAAGAACAAGCTTCACAGACTATCTGCATATTTAATCATCTCTGCTAATAAATTTTTAATCACTCATTGAGTTCAGGTTCTTGTCTTGGAGCTTAACTTGATAACAAACCTAGCAACTGGTAGAACTAATTGGTACAGAGAAAGTGAATAATTTATAAGAGGAAAAAGCACTGGGTGTTCTGGAGGTGTGCGGAGACCACAAGTCACAGATATTTCTGGGAGGCAGCAGGAAAACAGGGGCTGATGACAGGAATTTTGTGATACACTGCTGACATCCAGAGGCCAACAGTCAACACTGTTCACGTGTGAGAAGCGGGCTGTAAAGCACAGTGTAAAGTTGGATTCATTAAGTTTTAAATATTCATGCACTTCATTAAAGTTAACATTAATTGCTCTATCATACACATTGATTATGCATAGACCATAAGTGTTAAACCTCTGAAAGCTTGCAAGTATGTTCAAGTAACCGGGCATATCTCATATTTGAGGATTTCAGTGAAAACGACAGCTACAAAATTGAAATTGAAAACAAAACACATTACTGTGGCAAAGAATTGAAGTTTCAGATATCACAACAATCATAAAAATAATTAACCAAGCAAAAATATATGTGAATTATATGTTGTTTTGTATTTTTCTAAAATAAAAGCTATGTGAGATTTCTTACTGACAAATGATAAACTGATTTGCAAGCTTTGTGTATGAAATAGCTCCAAACAGTTAAACATTAAGAAATGGCTTTTATCTAGATGAAGATGACTAAGTTTATAAAGCAACATAGCAAAACAAAAAAGGTTATTGCTTTAAAATAACCTGATCTGTGTCTTAATTTTAAGAAGCTCACATACACTGCAGAGAAATTCTACTCCTGGGGATACACAAAATACTACAATTTCATAACCAGGATGTAACAGACAATATCTGACAGAAATTCAATTATCCTTGAAAGGCCCCACTTGTAGTTAGTTACATATGTAATCCTCTTTTATTTAACGGGTTAAAGCTCTCTTTCAAGACGTTAAGTTTGATGAAGGCTTGTTATATGTCTAAAAATTCATTAAGCTACTTAATAAGATTGTTAAGTAAAAACATTCAAGTTTAAAAATGTCATTTAATGCTGCCCATGGAACCTTAGTGCTGGCCGTATGTGTATGTACATTATGAAACACCAGTGAATTAACTTTTAATCTCCTTTGAGCCAAAAAGATTTTAAGATTGGAAGCTAAAGCACAAAGGGCATGCCAACAAATACAATGCTGTGCTTTAGAGCAATCTCTGAACTAGCTCACATCTTCCAGAGTGCACCCCTGCAGGGCTAATTACCCCAGACAGAAGGATGTGCTTGCACAGTTACACTGCTTCTGGTATCTCTGCATGGCAAGCTTCTCTCCTCCTGATGCTGCACTACATAGATACACTCACAGAAGTCTAGATTTTGAAATCTGAAGAAATTATGAAGTGTTTTTCAAACATGATGCTTCAAACCTAGTTTGACATTCATTTTTCTCTAATTAGTTTAAGCCTGTATACTCTGACCTCCCCAGAGTAAAGGAAAAAACATCTCTTTCTTGTATATTAAAATAAAACTTTCCAAACAATATCAATCACAATTATATATATATATTATTATAATTTTAAGTCTTTATATCTCTTGCGAAGTAGACATAAAATCGTACTTTACAGAGAAGTTAGCTGGTGGAGACAGACAGACCAGTCTGCCCAAAATAGTACTGATTTCACCCTGAGCTGTTAACAACTCCTGATTAGCCAATTTTCTTTGTGAAGGTGGGCACCAAAGAAGTGTACTCTTCCTAATTAGAAGCCACAGTAACATACTGAAATTCTGTTTGAACAGCATTGCCCACGCCCTCAAAGAGCTTTATGGTCAAACATATACCGGGTGATATAATAAAAAAAACTTGCCATTTTTCTGACAAGAAAATAGTGGTTGCTAGCAAAGATCTTGTAAGTCATACATCAACCACCTGTACCTTTTAGCATGTTTTCAAGTAGTCTAGGATATCAGAGAGTTGTTTTTTGTGTGTGTTTGTTGCTGGTCTTTTTTAATTAAGACTACTTCTTCCATGCTTCTTCCATCAGTAATACTGAAACACAGAGGTAGCCTGTTAACTCGTTTATACACCAACTTAGATTTCATTAATTTTACTATTTTGGTATAGTCATAAACAACCACACATTTCAGGAAATGTATGCAGATTTTTTTTTATTTTTCAAAAAGGTTTTGTATTCTTAGCAAGATTTCAGTTTAGATTTTAATTAAAAGACCTGTCAGAATGCAGGAGGCAACATTTTACAGGTAAGAGTGCTTTGAATATTTGCCAGCTAAAAACTCTTTCAAATGTCCCAAACCCACGCTCATTAAGCAATACTGCATTTTATGTGTTGACTTGTCTTGTTTTTTTTTCCCACTTGTGCAAACAGAAGAAAGCAGGCAAGGATTCTTGATGGTTGACATCTCTCAATAGTCCTCACAGTCACCTTTCTAAAGGTGAAAAGATACATACTTACTGAGTGGTTAGTTTCTCTACCAGCTGTACTGGCAAATACGTAAATACAAATGGAACTGATGGCAAAGCTTTCGCATGTCCAGGTAGACTAGAGAAAACAACTCATTTCATTTGTCAGACAATCAGAAAAATGGGAATGCAACCATTTTCTTTATTCTATGCCAATTTCTGAAAGAATACAAGGCCTCAGAAGAAATCCCATTGCTAAAATAAATCTGAGAAGGTTTTAATTAAAACTACATTTTTGTAATTACAATTTGAAATTATATTCAAGGTTTAAGAGTTAAATTTATTAGTCTGCGAAGAGTTTTACAAGGCATTTCTAATGTAATGAGCTCAGACACCACATATGTTGCATCTTTGGTACACATTATGAAGAGTTGCTTTTTTAATGAGCTTTAAAAACTCTATTTGCATACCAGAGGAAAAGGTCAGTGATGTGTGGATCAAGTCAGTAAATTAAGTATCACAGCATTATGTTATTATGATTGTCTTCCACGGGCACACAGTAACTAAACCATAAACTGTAGCTACCATATTCTAATGCACCCATTTACACAACCCTGCCAGCTGATGTGCACTGGCACTACTGTATCTTGGGTCCATTTGCTTTGTCCCTTCGCCAGGCCTCCTTCACTTCCACTCCCCTCTAACTCCTGCAGCAGAATACTTGGTGTGTCTGATGATACCAGAACAAAAGCAGGAATGGACACAGGGCCAGGATTCAGTATGATAGTCCATCTCTAAGCACTACCTTCCACTACAGGCTTTACTCCAGGGCCAGGTCTTTGGACCCTCATAATGAAACCAAAGCTATGGAATAACAAAGCATCAGGACAGGAAAACATCTTTCAATTCAAGCTTCATTCCACTTAAGCCTCAAAAAGAAAAAATCACTGTATTCACCTTTATTTGTTCATTTTAAGGGCCAATGAAGTTGATTCCCTTCTCAGCTCTAAAACAAGCCACAGTACTTAGCAGGGGGTATCTGTGTTAGAGACTGTAGGTGTACCTCTTCATACACATTTATACATATCACAACTGAGGAAACAAAGCTCCATCTCTGTATAAAGGTGTCAGTCTAGTCATTGGGTTGGACAAAAATTTTACATAATCGCACAATTGAATACAGCCAACCAGTTATAAGTAGTTTTAATGATTTTTTGCTTTTTGAATGATGATCCTCAAAGTAGCATTCAAAAATATAATGCAAAATATTTATTCATTTTATTTACAAGTAAAATGTGCAGTTCAGCTTATCCTTACCACAGTAAATTTTGTTTTTCTATGTGATGAATAGAAACTATAAGAAACATTTGGAAATGACAAAAACAAACAAACAAAACAAACCCAAAAACCTAAGAACAAAGAACTTCTCTTCAGTTGTATTTCTGTAGAAGGTACTTTTACATTGGGGAAAAAAGAAAAAAAGTCCAAGAGAACACTAAAGAATTACATAGGAAATAATATATCTATTTTAAAACCACAGAGTTATTTTGCTTTGACAATCACAAAGTTCTTATCTATATTGAATGTTCTTTGTATTTTTTGGTAGTTAAAATTTAGACTCTTTATAATGTAACACTTTTCTTACTACGCAAATTGCCTTGTGGAGAAAAAGTATTCTGGCATCTTCCCTTTCCCTTTGATGAAGCAACAGATGCTTTGGTTAAAGAGGAATTCGTGCACAATAGTGTTTTAACTTGCAAGGTAGTACTCCTTTATTAAGTTGGTAGAATTCCACTAGCTGGATGAGATCTGTAAACCTGGTATGACCATCATCAAGGGTATAGAACAGCTTCCCATCATCTTCCAACTGTAAAAATGGAAAAACAAAATGGAATCAAATCCTCTTTTGATATGGTACTTCTTCATGATTAAAGTACTTGTTTGAGAAGTCTTCTTGTAGACCAAGGTATTCATAATTTTATGACTATGGATAGAAGGAAAAATAAAAGAGATCATTCAGAAACAGTTCAAGAGCAACAAAAATAATGTATTCTTTAACCTTCCCTCTAAGACAGATCCATGCCTAAAGGCTAAAAATAATTTGATAAGCATAAGAATACTCTTTTTGCACTGGTAATATCATTTTATGTCTTTGCTTTGGAGTGATATTTAGAGTTAATATAAGTACAGTTTTACCAGAGTGACAACAAACCAAGTTTCAGCTTACTAATACTTTTCAACCTTAGCTCCATTCAGTATACCATAAAACTTCTATCTCCTGTATTACTTATTTTCTAAGGTGCCATGTGGCTACACACTAGTGCATTCGTCTACTGGTTGAAACTAACTATATATAAAAAATTGTCTATCAAAAAATAACATTCTTGGTGTAATAATATGTTCTATTTGAAGAAGAAAGTACTGCTGCTGCTCAAAAAGTACATGCTAGACCAAGTGCAGGAGAGGCAAAAGAAAGTGGAAAACACAGCTTTTTTTCCTTAAAAAGGAAAGAAAAAAATATTACACAAGATTGAGAGAGTAATGAACAGAGCTTTCTAAACTATGGCTAGCACAGAGCAGTACTTGCTGTACTACAGGAAGATGCTACTATCATACTTGAGTACAGTGGGAGAAAATGTACTCATCTCTTACCTGTAATTAAGACTTCTCATCTGAAGCAGCTGTTGAGCTGTTTTGTGATTTCTGGTTAGTCTACCCCTTCCTACCAAGTCTGGAAGTAGTTTGCAATTCCTTTGTTTTGAACTTTTTACAATCAGTTCCCTGCCACCCTCCTGCAATACCTGTTGCACATTATTAATGTTAATATGACACAAGCATTAAAGCAGGGAAAACTCGAACTCTCAGGATGTACATCCCATCCAGGATTTTTTTTTAATCTGAAATACAAAATACATTTAGAGACTGCTGTTTTGTGGTAGCTTCCTGCCACATCTGCTCTTAGAGCAAAGAATATCTGTTTCCTGATAAGAAAAAGGGGTTTCTTGAATTTAAGAGTTAAATGACATCTCAATGAAGCAGAGTCATACAGTATTTGTACAGAGTTCAGAAGGGTTTCTAAACCACACAAGAGTTATCCTTAAGTAAATACTAGAAGCAATCATAGTCAATAGAAACAGAGACCTTAAACCTAGGATTCTGATCACTGAGTATATGCTGATACTCACATAGGAACCAGGACACAAATATCAGCTTTGGAGAAAGGGTTCTTTCATTGTTCATAATTAACAAAACAAAAATCCCAATCAACTGCATTTTACTTGACACTGATTGCCTCCTTTTCTCTTTCAAATAATGCTTCAGTCTTATTATACAAATTTATATATAAATAAATAAATTGTATTTTATATATATATATATATACATATATATATATATAATATTTTATTATTATTATTTTGGGGGGTGGGGGGAGGGCACTAGGTACAATCCCTAGGTAAGGCATACAGAAATTTTCTGAATGACCATATTTGACCATATGGAAGCTAGAGGGGATTGAACTCAATGATCTCTGGAGGTCCCTTCTAACAGCTACGATTCTGTGATTCAGTGATTTGGTCTGGAAGAAAGGTTCTTGCCAAGATAGAAGAAATGATACAAGTATTCTCAATTATGTCAAGCATCTGCGGCTAAAACGGATAATGTGAAAAGGCTTCTCATCCCAACAGAAGCAGACTGAAAAAACGAACAAAAAAAAAAATCAGCAATACCTTCTGTATAAACCTCCTCTAGAGAAAGTGGAAAGGACAGGGAATACTGTCCATTCAGACAGAACTGGATGTCATGAAAACTGATGGAAATATGACTAAGTGAAGAAATTTCAGCTTACCTATAAGTAATTGGACTAAGTAAGCCATTTTTTTTTTTTTGTTAAAATTGTCCTCCCTAAGAATACATGAGCATGATTATACCACAATAACATGAATCGTGAAAGAGGGGATTGAAAAAAAGGTTTAGTAATAACCAAGCATTTAGACAGATGAGGCAGTAATACACATATACAGGTGAAAGAAATCTACCTACATGAACATCTGAAAAGAAAAGCCATTATGACCTTTATTAAAATACATCCTTCATGCAATCACAGTTGCTTCTATTTCAGCTCAAATAGATTTGTGCATTTTTGCAAGATATTTATTAGGTAAACCAAAATGTAGGATTACATAATGATAGTCAAGATTTGTAACAAATCATCTTCAAAGGTCATAAATTTTCAACTCTAGAATATTTACGATTCAGGTGATACTTGTAAATGGAAACTCAAAGTTTTACTTACTGGTACAATTTGAAAATGCTTTATCTTTAATCCATGACTCAATGACAGCACAAATGTTTTGGGGTTACTTTGGCTATCACGTACCAAGAACACCCTAAAAAAGATTGAAAATTTTCAGATTAAGATTACTCTGAAGCTTTTGTAAATATCCTCTGAAGTTGTTGTAGTTTTGAAACAGTAAGCATTGTGAGAAGCAGAAATAACCTTAATTACAAAATTCATGCTTTTGATCAATATTCCTTTGAAAAAATGCCATTGAAAATACTTTTCCTTCAATTCTTTTTCACCTTGAATATTATATGAAAAATACGCATGAGTAACACTGCAGGCATTTGTTTTTACGCTGCATAGAATTACAATGCATCAGACAGAAAAACACCATCACAGTTTGTGCTTTGAACAAATTTTTTCTTGGACTCTGACCTAAATCTCAAACTTCAAAAAGAAAATTTGAAAGGTTAAAATTCTAGAGGAAGTCTACAGAAAAGGTAATGCGAGACATACTAAAATGATTTTTTCCTTACCCATACTCATAAATGCACAGTCATATCTGTACATTGTCAACATTCCCAATTTCCACAGAGTCACAGTCTATTTCACAGCTCCATTGTTGAAATCACAACACTCTCAATGGTCAACAGTGTCACTGCAACTACTTATTTGATTTCAGACAGACTGTATATGTAGTTTTGCCATAACCCTGTAGGGTAATCTGGTGCAGATAAAGGATGAATTTAATTTGATTGGACTGTAGCTTTTGCACTATCAGTAGGGAAGAACAGTTTGGTGGGCAGAGTGAAATACCTGGTTCACGGCCTTTTAGTGAAGAGTTTGAACTGTCTGGAGTGGGTACAGCTAACAAATGTACCAAAGAAGAGAAATGAAGGGACAGTCATTGGGAAACATTCGCATTTTTAGAAGGCAAAAGAAACAGGCAATGTAGATTTGCAGATGTCAAACAAGCACCAGCCACCTACTTTTTCCCAACCACAAATCAGAAGTAAGAACACAACAACTGTATGAAAAGAAGTGATTTCAGGAGAAGAAAGAAGACAGCAAAAACTTTCAGTGTACTTTCACAGGAAAGGAAAACTTGTATCCAAATTACAGAGTACTACTATTTTAATTCTAAATATTTTATGAGTTCTGTTTTTAGAACAAACATTAGAAAATATCTGAAATTAAGAAATTTTGAGTTCAGAATGATGAACATTTCTATCAAAACCCTCATTCAGACTAATTCAGAACGCTGATTCTAATTCAGTTATGAAAGAGGGATAATTGCCAACCCACCATACAACAGTAAGACAGTGATGAATATTTCTCAATACATTCAGGTTCTCCAAATAAGCTCTCTCTCACCATCTAGTGGCTTTTCACCCCTTTCCAGGACATCAATTACTTTTTCTTTTTAACAAAACAGTGAGATCTCTCGCATAAACTTACATCTTCTACGTGTTTGTCACTAAGAGCTGGCTTTGTTTTTATTTCAGAAAGAAAAAAAAAAAAGAAAATGGTAAGCATGTGCCAATTTTCAAACATCCAAGTTGAGTTCTCTATATGAAAATACCATGACCCACATTAAACAATATGCAAAGTAATCACAAAGTGTATGAAAAAGATGCAGGTGGATTAGGATTTTTGCTGTCATTTTGATTGCTGGAATACATAAAAAGGTCTTCACTCTTTCCTAACACTATCAAAACTAACTGACTTTAATTGAAGAAGCTTTTAAAAGATCATTTTATTATGAAGAAAGGGCTGTAGTTCACGTACTCTTAGAAATACTGGTTGGAGGGGGAGCTTTTTAGATGTGCAGGATGACTCCAAAAACATTCTCAAAAATATAAAAGGAATTTTCTGAATGAGCAATTGCATTTTGTCATGGGCCCTTTGGAAATGCTATTATCCCATTCATCTATTGAGGGCTGGTCAGTTTGCAATCCTGTCAACCACTTATCACCGCAAAGTCCTTAAATGTAAAGGGGTAAAGTTCAAAATCTGCAATGCTGCTACATGAATGCCTTAAAGAATGTTTCTTCCACATCTGAACAGTAGATCCAAAAGAAATAAGGGGTGCTATAAAGAAATATGATTTTTGCAGTCTGCAACTGTCATTTATTTATTTCAACTACTGAAATCTTTATTCCTTTCTACAATAGTCCTTTCACCTTCTATTAGCCACATAAACAGAGTATTTGTTGGCATATATGGTATATGTCATATACATAAGAGATCTCTGCTTAGAATCAGTTTTACCTTTTAAGCACCTTAAAAGGTTTAACTTGAATACTTTTTCTCCAGTGCATGCTGTAATGCCTTTATGTCTTCACTGTAGTTTGTGAGTATGAACACCAGTTTATGATTGCTCATACAACTATTTTATAATCAATTCTAAACAGACCACTCAGGATTATCGTTCTCACCAAAATCACAGTGCTTATCTGCAAATAGCTCCTATGTTTAATAGGATAACTCACTGAATGAATGAGGCACAATTTTACACAGGAGTCTAAAATGTATACAGGAGTAGAAATAAAAACACAGAAATGAAAAATATCAGGATTTGATAATGAAATGTATATTCTGTCATTTTTTTCTGAATGAATATTTAAATGAGAGAAAAATAGAAGCAATTAGCCTTACCCTAATATTTTTATATATTTTTTATATATAAATATATATATTTATATATTATATATATATATACCCTAATATTTAATAATTACTCATTATTTACCACTAAGAGAAAGCTGGATCTTTACTCATTTTACAAGTAAAGGCATACTCTTTTCCAATGGCTATCCCTACACAGTTCATTTTGGAATAAGGTTAGGCAGCTTTCCAAGTTTTCTTCACTCTTTCAGCACTAATAAGAGATACAAAAGAGAACAGTGCCAAAGTTGAAAGGTCACAGAGAATATTGTGCAAATACACAGCTCAGATGCTTGGCTCTGAGAGAACACAAGTAATCTGTCAGTGACAGAACTGAAGTGTTAGATCACCACTTTAATGCTTCCAAAAGACATAAAATAGAAACCAACTGATCCCCTGATAGCCCTATATAAAAGAATTTTTATTTCTATTAGGTAAGTGCAAAATCTTTCTTCCTCCATCTCCTTCCTACAATAAAAAGTAGAATTGCTGGCTAGAAATATGTCTCAGAAGGGTTATTTAAAGAATTAGCTTACCCATCTACAAGCCCATGCTGTAAAATAAGTCTCTGAGCTTCATCTCTAGAGATTTTATGATGAAACCATGACTGAGATCTGTGAATAGCTGTAGAAATAAAGATATTTTAAAAATATATGTTGGCTTTATTGAAACAACTACTGCATTTTTTTCTGTAATGAAATAACTCACACATACCCATGTTGGACATGGCAATCGGACTGCCATGTGAGTTGAGTCGTAGACAACCTCTTCTCTGTGTGAGAGAGAATTAAAAATGATTTCAATACTTTCGTGTTAAAAAAAATAAATAAGTTCAGATCGAGAAACAGTATTCTGATAAAACTAAGATGTTTATACCCGCCAGGCTAATCCTTCTTCAACTGCAACTGAAAGGGCTTCTGTTGGGTTTTCTATAATTCTGCTTCTGTGTCCCGAGAAATCCATTGCAACTAAAGAATTTTCTGAAATACTCCTCTGCAAAAAAGAAAAACAGATTTAGTTTGTTTGTCTATTTTATTATTTTAACTAATGATCCATGTTTTAAGACAGAGCTTCTGAGTAAGTGCTATGTTTCATAAACAGTGTTACAAATATCTGCAATATTTCCCACCACAGCCAAACTCATTATACCTCAGGTACAGCCCTGTCTGCTGCTACAAAACTAAATTTCACAGCTTGGCAAACCATCTTTTTTGCAGTACTGTGATAGATGATGAATACACACTTCTAACATAAATTCTACGTATATGTGTAAGGTAACTATCCTTAAGTAGTCCAAGAAAAAAAGATAACATAAGAAATTCCTATGCATAATCATCATATAAGCAAAGAATTAAAGTATTTTGCTATAATTTATGTATTTATTGTAAAAAAATTTCCCTCAAAGTTTACTACATTTAAGCACTGGAAACAGGTACTTCTTTGTAGATTAAGTTCTCTTTTAATACTCCCCTTCAAATTCTAGCCATCACAGAACAAGCACAGATTAAACAATTATGCAATCCAGTATTTTTTAAAAAATGCCTGTTTTTTGTCTTTCCCTCCTGGTGAATATCAAGCTTGTAACAACAGAATAAAGAGAATTTCAGGTCTTAATGCTCAACAAAACACTACTTTGAAATTCAGGTTTATAAAAAACTTGTTTTATGTTGAACATAATGTCTCAAGCATTGGCTGGCGCTGCTATGACAAACAATTAAAAGAACCTTCCAGAATTCTATAAATTAAAGTAACATCTAGAATGCAGGAGGCCCAGATTTCTGTCCAAAACCAAAGGAGCTCTGTTTTGTCCCTGCACAAGGGTAACGAGAAACAGAAGGCAGTAATTCTACAGACCACTGTAGTCTAAGGTCTGAGTAACTGTGACACTCAGCAAAAGCAAAATAACAGGGCAGAATGACAGTGCCTGACTCTAGGAGAGAGAAGGGAACTTCTTGCTGCTGGCATGGTTATAAACTAATCAGGAATGTGAACACCTGAACATACTTTCTCTATGAAAATACTTTCTCTGTGTTCAATAGCCTAGTCACTTAATTATTGAGTTTATCAAATTTCTGTTTAACTCACGAATTATAGACAAGTACAAAAATTGTACCATACTTAACCCAGTTATATATTTGGCATTGAATCTACATGTGCTATAGTGCATGTGGCTGTGCAAGAGGAGACAGAATCAATAATGGCTCCCACACCCATTATGAAAGTAGCAGCTGGCTATCATTAGCTTCTTGTAACGGACAATATAAATACAGTCAGTATATTAAGTGTAATTGTGAAGCCATGCTTATCAGCAATATCAGAAAACAGTATTTTTGTGAATTCTGATAAAAGCAGATACACATCTTAAGTGTTTCATCAGAAAGAACTACATTAAAAAGCTCAAAAAAACCCCAACCCAAACAAAAAAACCAAAAACAATCAAACAAACAAACAAAAAACACAACAAAAAGAATCTTCATAATGGATCCTGGCAACAAGCAATTTTTACACAATTTAAGCCATAAAAAGCACAAAGTGCTATACATCACTCAAAAAAAAAGTGACTGGGATAAGTAAGACAAGGTATTAGAAGGCCAATCCCATCCCAAATTATCTGGCTGGGGAGACAAACAGGTCATCAGTCTACAGACTGCTATTCCTCCAAAATCCAGTTTTGCCAAATTATGGTGTTCCTCCGAGCTTCAGGCTGCATCACATCAGGTTAAATCCAATTTAAATAAATAACCATTTGGGGAAATTAGAAAAAAAAAATAGAAAGAAAAGAAAAAAGACAGAAGCATTATCGTATACTGAAAAGGATTTGTTAAGGCTTTCTTATTCATCATTTACAGTACATGTAACCTTAAGCACGTTACTCTTTTGTAATGCATTTACAGTTCTGCTACTTTTTTAAAATCCTCACTGACAGTGATAATAAGCCAATAAACTCCCCAAATACTGACTATTTGACAAAAGAGAAATGCCTGCTAACCGGTCTGAACTGCCCAACTCATATTAAATAAGTAAATTAATTAATTAGCTCTCTCATCTACCCAGATGTCCCTAAAGATTTCACACATTCAAAGCACATTTAAAATCTGCAGGACCAGGTCAGTTGTGTAACTGACAAAAGTCACTTAAAAATAGCATGATTACAGAAACAGTATGTTTACTCATGGAGCTACTGTGGGACGTACCATAGGTGTTATACTCAAAGGGCTGCAGCCACTTCTACCTTGATATGGTTGCATGTAATTCTGATACAGCTGCATCCCATACTAAAAACAGAAAATCATATGGTTAGCATTTTAAACCATAAGCCTGAGCCGAAGAAACCTTCTTCCAGATGTAGAAGGCAATGCTATGATTCCATGATTTTTTACCATTATAAAGTAGGGACAAATGCTGTTAAGATAATGAAAAACAACTTTTTTTTTTTTTCTTTAGTTTTTCTAAATGTACATTCTACATGAAATTCTGCTCATTTAATACATCAACTGACCTACGCCTGTTTTTTCCACAAACACATTTTTAAAACATCTCATGTATTATTTTAGCTTTGTTTGCCATTACCAACATTGTCTCTAAATTCAGTGAGGTTACATATAAGTGCATGCGATATCATCCCCTCCCTTATGGTGATTCCAGTAATTTGGCCTGTTTGTTGAGATGAAACTTCAGTTTTTGTTGTACACTGATAGCACTAATAATGCTATTGCATGGGGAACCTATAATTATGTTATTTCTCTACTTCACAGTATAAAATTTCACACAGTAAACTTAAGAAAGAAGTTAACTCTATGCAGAAGTTACCTTAAACAACCTTATTGCTGTCATCCAACAGGTCCTACTTTGTTCATCATCTGCACAGAGCTGTTTCAGGTCTCTGGTTCCTCCTGATTTGTTAGGCTAGAAGGCCACAGCACATTTTTTTTTTAGCATTAATGCATATCTTGAAGATAATACCTGTTGAAATAAAAGCCACTAATTCTCCTATTTTATAACAGACAGCTGAACATTGTTTTCAAAAGCCTTAAAGAAACTTAAGCTTACCGAAAAACTGTGGCTTGCTTTAATATGTATCAGAATGATAAGCTTGTACCTTAAAGCAGAATCCATAGCTTGTTGGTGCTCCAGAAATCTTTTTGCCTGTCAAAGACATGTATATATCACTATTGCTGAATTCACAGAAAAACTGCAGATGCCTTGGCTCCTATAAAGAAGAGCAATGTAATACAGTTAGACTACTTTTAGCTAGCCTCTCCAGATAAGAAACTCAGAATAGTATAGCAGTTCTCTTGTTCCAAAATAAGGTCTTACATCTCAGTTTTAACTGTGATGCTGTCTCATGAAATCTAGAAAGAGGCAACTCAAAATTCACTTCTTAATGCAGAGAACAAATACCTTAAACTAGTCAAAGAGTTCGTTCTTCCAGAGAGAAAACATGAAGTATAAAAGGTATCAGATTTCTGGGAAAATATCTACTAGATTCACATCACAATAGGAGTAGAAGTCAGAAGTTTTGAGAGTAGAATTCATTTCAACCATCAAAATAAAATATACTTGAAGAATTTGAAAAACATCACACTGCAGTAATTCCTGTTGAGTATTACTTGTAGCTATTACCTCCATCATCCAAGATAACTCTAATTAAGTCAGGCAAAAATAAATAAATAAATAAGAAGAATCTTTCCCGTTACAATAGATAAAATACAGAAAGTTTCCTTTTTAATCACATTAAAGTATAATTTAAATTAGAATTAATACTGTATTAAATGACAAATATATATACACGTACTCTAACTTCAGAATTCTTTCCTCTGGAGTCTTTTTCCTTGCCTTACCTTAGATGTACCTTTAGTGGAAAAATAAAGGCCAGATCTTCTCAAAACAAAGTATAATTTTTTCCATGATTTTTTTCCCTGCTCTTTTGCATGCAAATAACCATGAATCTCAGGATACGTGCTGGAGCTTAGGAACATCTGAAAGAAAATATCAGCCACACATTTCTCTTTTTATCTGAAGTCATCTTGCTATTTCATTATCATATTCAGACAAGACTAAGAGGAATATACCGCTGATGCCACTATTACACCACAGTAATTCAGTTATTGGATCTAACCCCATTAAGAGTACCTCTCATTTAAGGCACACAGACTATTACATAACTCCAAGGTATGCAAGGCAAGCTACATATTTATATGGAACATATGGTTTGAAATGAGAACATTAGTTATGCAATATGTTGACTTCAGCAACAAAACCAGTGTAAGAAGTTCTGATCCCGTACCTCAGACCCTATTTTTATAAAACTGCAAATCAATGCTACCAACAGACGGAAAAAAAAATGACATCTCTCCTCACCCACCCCTGCCTGCCACAGACCAAAAAAGGGAACTGATGGGAATTAAAATTAATTCAGCAGACAAAATTTCTTTATCACAAATCTACACGCGTCTGGAGGACACTACCGTTTTCTAAAGAGGAGGAAACATAAGGTCTCTGGACCTTATGTGATGCTAAAGCAAGTTCCTTAGTTGTACCAAGAGCTACAGCAGGTATTTACTGCCTGCATTCAAGGTCATGTGGTGGAGAGTTTTTGGCTGAAAAAATCTGCATCAGGAGCAAGACAGGAGGAGTTTAAAGACTCAGGAAGATTGGCCCTTTTGTCTTCAGAACCATAGGCTTGCACCCTCACAGACCCTTGGAAAGGCAGAATGATATGGATAGAAATTAACTGATGCACTAAAAGGAGCTAATTCATGCACTGTCTCTGTTCAAGACATCCACTGACTTCTGCTTAGCCATTTTAGCCAGACATTGTTAGAGAGCAATACAGCTGTCACCTTGTGAAGACCATACAGCTGTCACCTTGTGAAGACCAAGTATACAGTTTTATTCAGTCTACAAAAGCACCTACAAAATTTGTCAATAATGTTAAATGTACTCAAATTCCATTTAACATACACAGTTCTATTCCTCTTCCTTCAGTAAAACCAATCAGAATTATGACTCACACCTAAACATACTAACCCAGAACTTTTCAATTTCTGTGTATGTAAAGGAATTCATATTACTACTACTCTCTTCAAGGATTTTTGACCCATGCTGGCCTGTAGTAACATAAACAATAACTAGGCTTCAAGGAACAAGGGGCTTCCCTGCTGATATCTGCAGCTTTCTTTGTTGTGTACTCCTATCTGCTGCCACTTCCTGAAAATCTAAGAGCTTCCAACCAGAAGAACAATCAGGAAAAACACATTTCTCACGCAGCAGGCCAGAGTGCAAGCATAGTACAAACCTCAGCTTCAACAGTCACTTCTGAATTCACGCTATCAATGCTATCAAAAGTAGCAATATTGCTAAAAAAAAAGGCAATTCTACATCCATCTTTCTTTCTATGACAGTTGAAGACTGGGAGAGAAAATACATTTTAGAGTGAGAACTAAATATATTTAATAAACTAAATACAGTAGAAAGTCTTTTTATTTTTTTTTTAATGAAAGAACTTACAAGATTAAAGTCTATTATGAGGGAAATTGATTGTTGTTTATGAAGAAAAAAAAAAATCAAAATAGACCAAAAATATGGAAAGTCTTTCATGTAGGTAGAAGAAGTGAGGAGAGTTACACGATGTTATGCTGCAAGCAATATTCTGACATAAGTTTGTGCCCTGACCCTCATGCAGTGAAATATACAGATAATGTGGGGTGTGTCAAATGTCACCATGTCTCTCAGACACTAGTAGATGGCAGCACCAAGAACTGGATTATTATCTGACTTGCTCCAAGACCAACAAACTGAAAACCAACCTGAATATCAAACAAAACAAAATAAAGAAAAGAGAAAACAGAAAGAAGAACAAAAACCAGTGGAACAGGAAAAACATTCCACTGCCTTAAATGAATATAGTAGCAAAAAAACGCAAAAAATACTAGATGTCACTTGAACAGAATATAGACTGGAAGTTTCATTCTCAACTACACAATTTGTTTGTCTGCTTTCAGACACTGAAGACATTAATAATGCCTTCAACTTTTTCAGTGGAAGAATGTCTGCACTGGGGGAAGAGAACTATTTGCTGAGGTCAGTGCTTCTCAAGCAGGTACACACAGTTTTGAGAGTTAAGCAGAGAGGCTGTTTTTTTCCTAAGACTCTGTGAACTGTGTTTTAATTTGATGACTATTTCTTCAAAAATGCAATGACTGCTGTCCATGACCCAGTGCAAGGCTACTAGGAGGGCACAGGATTTTCCTCTGAACATGCTAATAAATGTGAGGGTCACCAAATAAGGAACTGATACTGATGTGTATTATTGCCTCCTTTAGACTTCAGTCGTTCTGAGGGGTTCATACTGGGAGAAAAGCCAGCAAAGACCACTGTGAAAGATGGCAAAAGGGAATGGGCAGGTTAGAATATGCCTAGGAACTGATAAACGATTGTAATTAGTAATTAGTAATTGTAATTAGACAAAGAAACACTTAAGAATATGGAAAATGAGACGGAAATAAAGAAGGGAATAAGAGGAAAGGGCAAAAGGGAAAGACTGTATCATCTTGTAATTCTAACTTTCCCAAAATTCTGAGCATTTGCTTTTGTAATTACATTCTGTCTTTAACTTAATTTTTCCATATGTAACGTTCATGTTTTACATTTGTTCAGGAAAAATATATGCTACTTTCTCTAATTTATTCTATACCACATGAAAGTTGTTTTTTTTTTCATTTCTCTGGAAGATGGCTTGGACTGATGCTATCTACAATAACTCTCTAATGCACTCACATTATACACAAAAAGCTATTAGAAAGAAGTAATGAAACTGGTCAATATGAGTCTTGAACTCCAAACTTAAGTCGAACTACAGAACTTCATATCTGTTCAACAATCAAGAAGGAATGAATAGGTCTATTCTTAAAGTAAAAATAGAAAAACAATAGAAAAATAAATGCCCCAAAAGCTTCAACTTTCCACAAGGAAGTTGTGTCATCACTGCATTTAAATGCAACTGACATCCTGCAAAGTGGGAAAAAAAAATAATAAAAAAAATAAAAATAAAAATTAAAGATTTTTAAAAACAAAAAATTGGAGAAATTTTATTCCTAAAACAAATGTAAAATTTTGATCCCATAAAATAATTTAAGAAGAAATTAGAATTAGAATTAGAAGAGGTTAAGATTTCATCTAACAATGAAGAACTCAGTCCTGCCAACATTATCTATATTTTGCTGTCTATTCATTAGGAATGCCGTCTTGAATAAGAATATGAAAGGATACCAATATGCCAATGCACATCCAAGAGCTGCTCCAAGAAACAGACCACATTTTAAACAAGTCACAAGTCCTACTTAAAATTACACACAACAAGTTTCACATCTAATCAAACCAAATGAATGAATTTGTTGCCCACCCGTGAGAGTTACCAATTCTCAAACAAAACAAAAAAACCCTCAATACATAAAAATAATAGAATATTTCGTTGTCATTGAGGCCTCTAATTAAAATCTACATACTGCATTGATTTTATTTCAAGGTATCCTACTGCAAAAATAAGTAAATATGTATTCCAAGTAACCCAAAGTGACTTCAACTAGACACATGCACACAGAATGGTCATGCTCTAAGCATTATAATCACAAACTTGCTTACTTTTTAAGGCTAAGGATCTTTACAGCCGAGATTAAAAGCCCATCTTGTTACACATAGACATTTGGCATATTTTGGAACCAGTGATTTTATTTAGCACATGCTAAATAGAGAGGAGGCAGGTATACATTTTGTTTGCTGCTGTTTTTTTTTTTTTTTAAAGGCCATTTAGATGTTCTGATTTAAAGTCATGAGACAAAAAAAACTTCCTCTTTTGCTTTCAGTGAAAGTCAAGAAAATCATACTTGAAAAACATTTTACTTGCTTACAGGTCAATCCACAAAAAGCTATAAAAGTATCAGAAGTGATTTTTTAATCATTTGAAAGCATTGATTTGTTAAGATTAATGTCTCTCTTGATACCTGACCGAGCACATCACAAATAATAACACAAGACCATTAACTTGTCTTAATGAAAGTTTCCAAGGAAATAGCAACCCACTGTAAACTATTGACTGAAGAGCTTCTGCTGAAACAAGTGTGGTAGCTACAAATCTGAGTGGGTCTTTATGTCTACCAAGTTTTGTTACCCCAAATGCAATTAAACACGCAATAAAACATAAAATAGCAACAGATGAGGGATCACAAGCAATTTTCAAGTTTAACAAAATTGGAAAGAACTATATATATATTTAAAAGGATTCTCAATCTGATCCACAAGCCTTGCACATTTTCCACATACCACATATGTTCTGTTCTGAGGGCTGAAAGAGGTTCTGTGCATGGGTATAAATGGCAAACAGTTTCATCTTAAAATACTCAAATATGAGATTGTTTGCAAGCAAAAAAAAAAGAATTTCTCACAATAAGGGGGACAAGATTTGATGACGATATTAAATGCTTGCATTAAACTACATGATCTATTTGCTACATAAAATTTGAGTCAATTTTTATCAGATATGCAGCATCTTTTGATGTTACAGAATTTGTATTTAAGTTCGTATAAATGATTTATATAACACGGTATGCATCAATTACATTTTATGCAGAACTTTTAAAACTACATTTGGGGGTTATCTATTTGCTAGCATCCTCTTTTTTACGTATTAATATATATAATACATAAATATAAAAATTTATATTAAATATATATACATGCATGTATTAAAATATAAATAAGAGAATACTAGCAAATAGATACATATTAGAAAATATATTTGTAAGGATATAACTATTTAGTACAGATGAATGCCTTGAAATTTAGTTCTTTAATGTTTTTCATTTACTGGTAGAATGTATTGTATAGATGCATAACAGTATTTTTTTATTTCCATGTTAATTTTAGTTCTACCTTAAAATATATCTTCTTGTGATGCCTTTCCAATCATTCTTTATCCCCAAAACTCACACACAGGGTTGTTGTCTTAAGACCAGTGAAAGTTCTTCTATTAATTAAATTTCCCAGTGACAAGCAAACAAGAGTGATGTGCATGTTTCCACCTTTATTACTCATTTTTCCCCTCTTTCAGAAGTAAGATGATGATCCCTGATATGGTCATTCTGTGAAATTATTCCCACTGTAAATTAAAATCTTGTGTCCACTTAAAAGATGACTAACACTGAGTGACCTACCATTTTTTTTTTTGTAAGGTTACAGTAGCCTTCAAGCTAACAAATCATACTAGTCAGTCTAAATTTTCTACTCATTAAGTTCAAACATTTAACTCTTTTTTATATCCATTTGTATCACATCACCAATTTCTCAGCATTCTACTGTTGTGCTGCTGTATGTCATAATTATTCCACCACTACAATGTTTCAAGAAACCTTTTACCTGAAAAATTCAACACAGGTGCTGGCCATTTTTTTCTTTACTGCATTTTAGTCATTTCTGTGACATTTGTTTCTGTAAGAATGTGCCAGTTTCCAACTACAGTCATATAGTAACTGTCTAGAAGGGATACTCCATATTTCATAGGGAATGTAAGGCACTAACCATGTTTTGAGCTACACAAAAACTACCAACAGATCTTACAGTGACAGAGAGCTACGCTCACCCAACAGACAACTGTGAATTGCAAAATATATGGTTCATCTCCTCTAAAGGTTACGTACCTGTAAAATCCCAGAGTGTTTAACAGCTGCATTGGTCTCACTTGAAAAAGATATCATATGATCAGGAAAAAAGCTCTGCAATGACAATAATTTGTATCAAAGTTCTGTAAAAAATAAATATTAAACTTTGTTTCTCTTTTGGATGTAAAAAGAAACAAACAAACAAAAAAAAACAACAACCAAACCAAACCAAAACAAAAAAAATCTTACTTTAGTATCCTTCTTCCTAAATTTGTGACTATGTTGTGACTATCTATGTATTATCTGCTGAGTAACTTAGAAATATTAGCAAAAACAAAAGGGTTTCATACAGCAGTGCAAGTCACATTGCAATACCTGGCCCCCAGTGTTTTTCTACTAGTAATTTCTACTGCTGTTGACAAGTAAGACTCACCAGGGGTTTCAGCATGCTACAAAGTAAGGGTGATACACACCAACATACTGAAAGCACAGTTTTCTATTATTTTTATTACACTAGAATCTTAGCAAAATATTTTATAACTCCTGTTAAGAGAGAACAAGTCCTTTCATGTTTTTGGGGGTTTTGTTTTGAATTGTCTACTTGGAATTATAATAAGAGCTGAAATGTGACTACACTAATAAGGAGAGGTTAAAAAGTCCACAGCGTGCAAATTTCAAGGAAGTCTGTGTCTCTCACTTTGCACCTCCCCCCCCCCAAAAAAAAGTTATTCGCCAACAGCTACATACACTGCAATATAGTCTTACACTCTTTATATACCTTCCAAATGATTCCTTTAGATTCACATTACACTAACAGCCTTACAGCCTACCTGTGCTAACCGAAAATGCTATTTTGCAGCAACAGCAAGTACACCACTTCACATATCAGATGTTATGACTTACCACTGGATTTTTAAAAAACTCATATTTGACATAATTTTTCCTAAAATAAAATTTGTTTTCCTCTTCCATTCCCCAGTTTGACTGGACTTCCATCACCACTTCATGGTCTTCTATAGCTCTTCCTATTAAAATAAATAAATAAATAAATAAATCAAAATGATATTAATCTAGCACATAATCTGCACCTAAAAACACAACAGCAAACCATGAAAACAGAGAGGTCAGATAATCAAAATAATGCATATCACAAAACTTTAAACCAGTAATCTGAATGCAATCCATTAATTAGGTCCACGTTACACCAAGTTATTGTTCCACTCCTACTGAATTGGGCCCAGCTTCAATGTCTGATGTAGTTCATGTTGTGGCTGTTTTGTTTGTTTGCATTTGTTTGTTGTTCAGGGTCAGTACATCACACTAACCAATCCACGTGTTCCACGCAACAGAATCAAGGCTGAAAAAAAGAATCATGTTCTGTCCAGGGCAGCAGGAAGCAGATCACCTCAACAGTTCATCTCGGTCCACCCTGCCTGGGACATCAGGAATGTTTTCTGACACCTTTGTCTCTAATGTATCATTCATAAATTGTAAACTGTCCACACCATGGAACATATCCCTTCTTCCTTGGTCCATGCAATGTTCTAAAGCATTTCTGAAACTGCAGATGCACACAGGGCACTTTAATGCTTTTGCACAAACCAGGGATACTGAGAACTTTAGCAGGTGTAGCTCTAGTATTCAAGAAACAAAGGGTGAAAGCCAAAAAAAAATCTAAAATGAAAACAAAACATAAATCTAAAGGCAACTAAGTGAATCCTAAAATGTATGGTTTGGTTTAGCAGCAGGTAAAAGGGAATGGAAGAAAAGACAATTCAGTTGTTTGCACTTTATGAGCACATTGGAGGAGCACAGGAGGGCAGAATCAGTATTCTCACTGATTTTAGACTTCTCCTGCAGCACATACTCTTGATGGAATTTTTCTCTTGTAAAGCAGTATCATACACATTTAAGGTAAGACACAATCTAAGAACCTTTCTGTAGATGTGCTGTGCAAGTTTAAGGGCTGCATACTCTGAGTAACGCAGTGAGACTGATCACAGTGTAGGATTAAGAACAAAACATCTTTCTTCCTGCCAATTATGGAGTTTTGACATCCAATTCTGATCATACTTTCAAAGGGAAAAGGCAATTAAAATGTATTATAAAAATCATGCAACTCACGCAATTTTCTGATCACATTTCCCAGACTTCATCTCATTATCAGATCTATGATGCACTTCAAGTGAATTCTGATGCTCTGTTGCTCAAAACTTTGTAAGAATTGTAACAGGAAAGTCAGGGTAGGAGGTGAACCAGTGCTGTTTGGGTTTTTGTTTGTTTTTACACTTAATTAGGCATAACATGAAATTAACATCATAATAAAAGCAGTTTTTGCAGGTGGTCCTTGCTAAACAAAGAGTTTGACTTTCATGAAGTGTGGCACACAAAACCTTCTAAAAGAACAACAGATTCAAACCTCAAATTTGAAATATCAGAAAGTAAAAGAAAAAAACACAACAGAGCCTCTGTGAACTACAGCATCCTTTTACTGCCTTATCTAGTCTCCTTCTTCATCAGTCACTGCTTCATGTTTCCGCACTGTGAAGCCTGGTAAGCAACAGCCTGCTGTAGCCTGCAAATCTATAAGCTTCTTCAGGAGGTTTCCAGATAGCAAGTTTAGAGACAATATGCTCATGAAGGCAAATTTTGCCTCAGTACAAAAATATCAAGCTTGCCACTAGCAGAAGACAAAGTACACTTATGATCTACATAGCAAGTAGGGAAAAGTTAAACTTCTATTGCATTTAACTCATTCTTTAAGCCCATAAAGATGGAGTTTAAAGATCCTATACAAAACTTGCATTTGTAAGAAGATCAAATGAAGCAAATGGACAAATCATGCAGCAACCCAGAAAACACAAAAATTACCCCCAATAACACTGAAATAAAGAAGAGTATTTTAAAAGGTTGGACAGGCGGTTCTACTCCAAAACACATTCTTCAATTGCAAGGGGGAGAGACACTAAAGAATTGAAGACCTTACATAAAAGGAACATTTTTTTTCCTTTTCAGAGAAAGCTCTCGTCTAGGATGACATTTAAAACTGCTGAATGCTTGGCATTGTGACATTTAAGAAAATACCATTTCCTCAAGAGTTGCTTCTTGGTACAAAAACAAGACGTTCTGCATCACCCCAATGGGTGGGTAAAGATGCTGTCGTTTTTACTTTGAAGGCATAACATCACCGAATATTTTACAATTTATTCAAGTCATTTTGTTAAAGCAAGTGAAATGCTGAGGTAGTGCACCCCAGAACACATTCCTGCAGTCAAATCAATACACGTTGCCATGAGGAAGCTGCACTTTGGTTTAGTTAGATCATTTTTTTCTCTTCCAGCTGACTGGAGGGTTCCTCCTTGTCTCTCAGCTAGCTCTTCATCTCCACTGTCTGCAACACCACAACCACCTGCCACAGTCTTAAACAAAGATCCTTCTAAACCATGTTAAGTAAATAAAGCACACGGAAGAAGATTCAGTACTGCGCAACAGAACAAATTCCAAGTAGTTTCCTCCCTAGCTACCCAGCTGGAGCAAGGAGGTAGTGAGATAAGCAAAATAAAGCAGGAAATGCTTTTGCCCCATACTATTGCATAGGTAATGCTTTGAGCGTTTTCCCATCTAGGGAAACCAAAAGCCTTCTCACAAGCTGCCTATGTGAACGCAGACAGCTAACACAAATGGGAGAGCAGAAGTGACAGGCAGTTCAGGTGCCTGGCCAAGGGACTCTGGGGTACCCAGGGGAAGCTCAGAAGACAAATCTGTTGAAAAAGCAACAGGAGAACTGCTCGCTTTCACAATACTCTCACCGGAAAAGGAAAACAAGGAAAACAAACAAAGAAAAACGAAAAAAATCAGGGTAAGGAGTATTCCCTCTGCAGAAGGAAACGGCTATGGAAACGGAACTCTCTTTTTTCACTGCCTGCCCTGCACAGGAATAGCAATGGAGGCGTGATTCGGATCCCCCAGGTAAGGACACAGATCATCCAAGGCACTCCCCAGCCATCCCCAGCAGTCCCAGGCGAGATGGAGGAGTACAGCACCATTGAATTCAGTCTCCTGGACTACAAGGCCATCTCCCGGAGCACCGCGCCCGAATCACGCCATGTGCAGCGCTACAGTAACGGATGCCAGCTCCGGACGCCAGCTCCGGATGCCGCCCACATCGGAGCGGCGGTACGCGGAGCGCGGGCGCCACCCGGCGGCCAGAAGGGGCGCGGCAGCGGCGAGCGGCGCCGCAACGCCCCGAGGCCGGTTACGCGGTGGGGGGGGGGGGGGGGGGGGGGGGGAAGGTTTTTCTCTGCTGGGCCTCACTTTCTTCTTTTCTAACCTTCACATGCAGATATCTCTGTGCACAGATGAGGATACGCTTCAGTGATGTAATTAATGTCTATCTTGATTAAAAGCAGAACGCTGCGCTCAGCGCACTGAGATCCTATCGCAATCCTATCTAATTCAATAGCATTCAGGCAGCTGTTAGATATTAAAGAAAATATTTGCCAATCAATAAATTAATTATTAAGCTCTTTGTACTGATGCACTCTCTCACGGTATTTCTCCTTTCCAAACTCAAACACATACATTTAACTTGGGAGCAGAAAAGGACCGTCCACATTTCTATGGATAAAACTTACCAGCAGACAAATAGCAGACAATTCAAAACTAAGCCAGCATTTGATAAATCTTTGTTCAAGCTATTCATCCATTGCTTAAGAATATGCTCAATGGAAATCAAAATCAACATGCAAAACCTTTCCAGAAAAAATCAGTGTCATGAATATAATTCCAGTATTATTCAGTATTATAAAAAGGAAAGGTGCCTACGGTTGTTTCTCTCCTTGGCAAGCAGTGCTGAATTCCCATTGTCGCCATCTAGGAAATTAAATTGCTTCAGAAATGAGCACTTCGCTTCTTTCTAAGATCAAGCCCAAAGCAGCCGGACCACCTGCTGAATGCAGGTCTGCACACCTGCTTGCCAGCTACCACAAGAGCTCCACAATCGTGGGAAAAACAATTTCACTAATGATTTGATGCTGAAATCTCCCAGTAAATCGTTCAGATTGAAGCAAAGGTGCCAAGTGACAGAGTACTCTGCAAATAACCAAACCTGGAGAAACAACGCCCCTGTTACTCTGCCATACTTGTCTGCAATGCATTCTTCAATAGTTACTACACATTACTCAAACTGCAGTCGCACTATAAATTACAGAAAAAGCTTCTAGTATTTATACAGTAGTGCTGTCTAAAGCCATTTTTATACTTCCTCTTCTGCAGCAGTCAGTCATTTACAGTCTCGACTCAGATTTAACTCTGACCTTACTCTGAGCTGGAAGCATCTCGCAACTGATACATTCTGTGCAAAAGGTTATAAATATCTTTGAAATGTTACAAAGCATGAAGAAAAAGAAAAAAAAAAAATAAAAAATCATTTGTGGCTGTCTTCATAGGATAAAGCAGCAGAAAAGGGCAAAAAAACACTTCCAGCTTCTGTAGTTCATCTTTAAATATGACTGTTAAACATAATACAGTTTGAGACTCACAGTCAAGTTTATTTTACATAAATGCATGAGTTCAGGCTCCTGCAGACTCAGTGAGATACATACACGGTGAGAGTTTAATAACACGTTCAGAACATATTTTTAATGTTTGTTTATTTTTATTCTGAACGGGCAGCACTGCAGTTACCAGGTATTGCTGCTCTCTTCAGAGAATTGAGGCATCCAAGGAGTTCTCTACATATTCTGAAATGCAGAACGCCCCCCCATAGATCACACTTCACACCAGTATTGGCTGAGTCTGCCTATGAGGTTGTAGAAAAAGTTCTGGTAACTCTGGCACTGCAGCAGAGCTTAA
The DNA here is from genome assembly GCF_039878825.1 of Excalfactoria chinensis. Taxonomy (NCBI): domain Eukaryota; kingdom Metazoa; phylum Chordata; class Aves; order Galliformes; family Phasianidae; genus Excalfactoria; species Excalfactoria chinensis. The sequence continues at coordinate 15,837,305 of NC_092831.1, forward strand.
AACTAATATGAAAATGTTGAGTGATAGGAGACTGAAAGTATCCATTTTTATGGCATGAATCTTGCTAGATTTTTCTGTTGTAATTTCCAATCAAAAACCAAACACATCAGAATCCCAAACAGTAGTACGGTGAAAGGAAGCCATCTGATTAGAGTACCAATTTAATTATACATTTTGTAGCAGGCTTCTGAATTCATCTTTTGCTGAGTGCAGGCTTTCCTGTGCCCTCTATTGTTCAGACCTCTGCAAACATTCCAATTTTCTCTGTATTTAACTTGCCTTAATGTGCTTTATACTGCAAAATTATTCTATATGTTACAAGACGTAACACAAACCAGAAGTTAAAATTAGAGTCATAATCTGAAACCACATATTAGATCTTTCAATTGTACGTCTGCACAATACACAGAGAGGTGGGCTGTTTTTTTATTTTCCTCACTAGGAAAGTGGAAGGAATTCAAAGAGTTTCATTTCTAGCAACTTAGAATACTAAGCATAAAATCACCTCAGCACAGCTCTCTGGTCTGCAACTGTAAGTTCAGAAGAGTGGTTTTGTTTTGTTTTTTCCCTGGACCATTTCAAAAGTCACGATAAATCTGGAGAAACTGGTTACAATGAAAAATAGATAGCTTTCTCTGGTGTTGTTTGTGAAGACTTGAGCCCTACTGTCCAAAAAGGATAGCACAGAGTGACCATTCTCTGTCCTTGATGTCAGATTTCACTCAGACATGCTGGGAAAAAGAAATATTTTATTTGCAGTAAAAATATCCCACCTCTTGCTAGAGATAAGCAGGAAATACCAGTGAAAGGGGGAGAATTGCCAAAGAAAAGCAAGGAAGAGCAAGGAAGAATTTGCAAAGAGAGCCTTAATGGTCTGTGCCTTCCAAATCTCTCTTACAGATGCAGATGAAGCAGTGTGAGACAAGTTCACCGTCACAAAATTCACCTTACTGGAATGCTATCAGAAAATAAGGGAAACAGAAACAACATCCCCTCCTCAAGAACAGATTCACACACATTCTTTCATCTTTTTCTCTCCAAGCTTATTACAATTACACCTCTGTGTAATTAAAAAACAACAACAACCCACAACTTTACTGTCAAACTGTTGTACAGAACATCTTACCTATACCCGTATGAGTAAGTTCTTCAAACAGTGTCCAGTTGTGGTCATCAATATAGTGGTTCTTCAATATCAACAGCTGACATACATCCCTGGCTGTTATATCACATGGGATTTCCAAAGCTTTGCTACTGTCGTCTTCACTGTATACTTTAATTACCTGCAAAAAATTAAAAAAAAAGCTGAAATATCCATAAATTTAATCTTCAGTCCAGAATCTACAGAATAGATTGGTCCATCCACTTTAAAACAGTTGTAATGGACTGGTAAATAATCAATAATCATTTATCAATGACATAGATGATGGCTTCGAGTGCACCCTCAGCAAGTTTGCAGATGGCACCAAGCTGAGCAGTGCACTCAATACATTGGAAGTAAGCAAAGCCATCCAGAGGGACCTGGACAGGCTGGAGAAGTGGGCCCATGTGAACCTAATGAGGTTCAACAAGACCACATGCAAGGCATTGCTCTTGGGCCAGGGTAATCCCAGGTGTTTATACAGAGTGCGTGAAGAACTCCTTGACAGCAGCCCTGTGGAGAAGGACTTGGGACTCCTGGTGGACAAGGAGCTGGACATGAGCCAGCAGTGTTTGCTTGCAGCCTGGAAGGCCAACTGTGTTCTGAGCTGCACTAAAAAAGGGAAGAAAACTGCACATATACACAGGTACAGAACCAAAAACATCAATGTGGGAAACAACCTCCACATGGAGAAGAGGAAAACAAAATGTTCTGAAAGATGTACATGCAAAAAAAACATAGTACATAGCAGACAATTTTTGTTGTTTTTCTTTTTATCTCAGTAGATTAGAAGTTTCTTTATTCTGCTACAAATGCGTGTCGAGGGAGGAGGTAACAAGACAATCTTTCATGACATATCTTTGTCATTTTGGCTATTAAATTGCAGTAAGAAAGTTGGACTGGTAACAATGCAGCCTGCTGGCAGCATGGTTGTAACCCATCCACAACAACTTAAACAACTCTATGCCAGACACACAGAAACTGTGGTTTGCAGTCAAGGATAAATCAGCATGAAGTATATAAATTCCTGCAGTATTTACGAGAATTCAAAAGCATGGCTGAGTACACTGTGAATGGGGTGGCGAGCTGCACAGTTGAGTAGACAAAACAGCCTTCCAGACTAAAGCATGTCCTACTCTGGAAAGTACTAAAGTGCATGGACAGCTTCATTAGTCTTCTGATAAATCTCTGCCAGGATGAATCTAAAGAAATGTATAGTCTAAAGCGCCAGAAAGAGACACTATAGAAGGGGAAAATAAGATTGTAGTGACTTTCTAGATGTATCTCCACATGCTTTCATTTATGAAACCACATGATGAGAAACCACATTGGTACACTGGCTATGGAAACTGTCAGTACGCACCAGAAACTACAGTTTTCTGCAAGTACTCATCAAGTTAGGTGTTGGGCTTGCTTTACAGCAAGAGCACGTACAGCCCATGCCGAGGCCCTTGATGGATGATTTCTAGAGAAACTCTTTCTAAAAGGGTTAAGAGTAGCAGTGCAGATGGCTAGATTCTTATTGCTGGAGAAATAGAAAAAGCCTTTTTAAAATGCTGAAGACAGCAACACAAGTCATGATAATGAGGTGCCTGCAGCCATTCAGCTAGGGGAAAGGAAAGCCTTGGAGGTGGCCTTGGACTACAGCAGCACAGCTAAAACAAAACAAAATAACAACAAAATAGAAGAGTTTGTATTCTCTGAGAGTTTTCTCACTGAAGTTTCTCAGCATAGCGACATAAATCCTGTGTAAGTATTGGACAACTGCTCACCCCAGCTCACAGCTATGACATGTGCTACATTGTAAAATACATGCTTTGCAATTTTTTCCCTTCTTAGCAAAGGATTCAAATATGGCAGGAGACAACAGACAGGCAGTTACCTAAAAGACCCTTCTGAACTTTTTTTTTTTACAGTTTTAGTTTAATGAATTGAATGGGATGGTGTAAATCTCATCATTTAGAGTAACCTTTGAGGGATTTCTATTAGAGAAAGTTGCTCAGTCCACATTTTCAACTGTGTCAAGTGTGAGATTTGCTGGGAATGTACTTGTTCCAAAGGGAGTGAAACACATGAAAAAGGATCAAATCAACTTCCAATTTTTCCTTGCAAATGTGTTGCAACAAATACTTCTCTTCCAAGAAGATGATTCCAGACTTAAAAGACTATGCTAGAGATTCAATTGTGTTAATCTTCTATAAAGATAAGAATGCTTGAGTGGCTACTTTTTTATTTTTATTAACAGTTACCATTACACCTTAGCTTAGCCAGTCATCCTCTCTTTCTTTTTTTCCCTAGAAATTTTCCCAGAAAGTAGCACACATGAAAAGAGCTTGTACTTGAGAGCAAGCTAATATTACCATTTTCATCACCATACATTTTAAGGCTTACTCCTAAAACCAGCTGTGTAATCTCTCTCGTCTATAACTATTAGAAGATTGCAATGAAAAAAAAGGCTGCCTCAGTCATGTTCGTACAGTCTTTCCCATCTAATTTATAAACAATGGTGATTTCAGCCCTTCCCAAGGCCAGAAAAGAAAAATAAATAAATAAAAATAATCTAAATACTCTCCATTTAAGTCACTAGCAGTAAGAAACCAGCAACCCCAACATCTCCTTAAAAGAAGAAAGCATAAATCTGAGCAGGACAAGCATCAATAATTTTCACTGCCTACAGACCTTTTAAAAGTCAGCCAGATTCCCAGAAGTACCTTTAATTTCTCCAAATATTCTATTGCTAAGAAATTTTGCTTCAAAACAGAATATATTATTCTATGTTACTCATCATCTTAACTCAGAATGTAGAATAAGCGTTTCAAAATTGAACTCATGATTTAACAAAGAAAAGGGAAAGAAGACAGTTATAGTACAAAAATCAGAGGAAGAAGAAAAAAATCAGAAACTGATTAAAAGAAAGGTGTAAGTAAAAGGGCATATAAAGCAATCAGTGTGTAATGAGCAGTGTGTAATGAGCAAATAAAGGCTGGACTCAAGTCTCTCAAGCTTTCTTCCACATTGAACCAACCTCCCCACTACAATAATTAAATAATGTGTTTCATAGACTTTTAAGACAGAGCATCCAAGTCTGATTCTTCAGAATTTTCAAGCCATCTGTTCTGGAAGTTCCAATCTGCAGAAATGACATAAACATATGGAAAGACCATATCCTATATTGAGCAGTTTCAAATTTCAAACTCTGCGTCCTGAAGTGTGAAAAAGGCCAGGTAAATCCAACAGAAAAAAGAAGTTTAGAACACACGGAGTCTGCATTTGGGTGCCTTCATCAGATGACCTGGAAGTTATAGGATTCTGATTGATTACTCCTGGACAGCCATTAAGACTAAGATGGTCAAATATCAAGCCACTTTTATTAATAAATACACTAGTATCTAATTTGAGCTTGTAATTTTTACAATATTCTACCCCCATAAATAAGTAATTGTACATTTTATACTTATATTAAAAAAAAAAAAAAATCAGTCTAATTTATATCAAATGCAGTTACAGTATGCAAAATCAGGCCCCAAAGAGTCTTATCATCCAGGGCGCTGGATTTCTCCAGAGTTCCTGCTAACTTCTGTCAGGCTATCTGCCTGAAGCACTTGTTCTCCAACTTCTAACCTTGCCCCCTGCTAGATAATATTTTTGTTTGGTTTGGTTTATTTCTCCCATTTATTTATCTTGGCAGAGGGCAAGAAAATTTGAAGTTCATTTGAACTACAAAGGAAGGTTAGGAAATTTCTAGCATCTTACACTATTTTATGACTTCTAGCAATAGGATTTTAGAGACCCTCCTTTTAAGAGAACCAGGAAATTTTGAATTCATATTAAAGGACAGATTAACTCATAACTGGCTAGACAGAAAAATACAAAAAAGGGGGGAAAAAAAAAAAAAAAAAAAAAAGCTTTTGGTAAAGTTAACTACAGGAATGCAAGACTTTCCTCTCAGATATCCCAGCATGCAATTAAAAGGTCAGCTCCAGCATTCATCCAAAAGGAGAATTTCTAGGCTGAAAGGATTTCTACAGTTTGCAGAAATCTACATCTGCCATTTAAAAACGTTTACGAAAAAAACTTCCAGCTTTTCCTGTCACGACATAAAACACATGAATTTTTTTCTGAGATTTATTGAATAACTGCTCTGTGGAATATCTTGTTAGAGGTACTAATTACTTAATTAAGACACCACCACCAAACACATAACTTTTAAAGTACTACTGTGGTAAAGTAACAAAAACATTTGAGATTTCCTGTAGGCGATACTAAGCTTTAAAATATTCATTTTTCATCTGAGTTTCGGTAAGTCATCATTAGTCCTTCACTTTCCTTGTAGTGTATTGGGCATGGGAAATTAAATCTGTTTTTGTACAGCAGAGTAACAGATTGAACTCATTAAGATTTGTAAGGCTCTTATACTTCCTCATGACTACTGCTTTAGATGTGTAAATATGTGGTATTATATAAAAAATGAGGTTCAATTATGCAGATCTCCTAATTATAATAAGCTACGTACAGAAATATACCAGCAAAGTTCTTTCAAACAAAGGTTATGACAACTACATTATAATGTTAGAAAAATAGCAGAATGAGTGCAATGCTGACTTGCAGTCATCTCAAAGACAACGTCAGTAAAACTGAAGAGAAACAAGGTTTGAAAGACAACAATAAAGTTAAAATAATAATATCATTATTTAATCCTGAAGTTTATACATGCACTTCTTCAGGACTAAAAGCAGTTATAAACAGCAATAAAAGCTACAAAATATTTGAGATTTCTATATAAAACTGATCAAAGGGGAAGGTCTAGAGAAAGCAGCTTCCATACTTCGGACAATTAACTCAAAGTACAGCTATTTTTAGAAAAAAAAAGTGATACTCTTAAAGCAACTACAGTTGGACGGTGCTTTGCTGAGTTACTATAAATAGATCATTAAATACCAAAAATTACATTGTAAAGTTTATCACACTTTAAATAGTAACTACAGTAATAAATTACATACAGATTAAACACTGAAAGTGAAACCATAATCAGCCATCACCAAAATGAATCAAGAGTAGCAAATCCCAAGGAATCTACTAAAAAAATGTAATAAAGCCCTTTAAAAAATGTACAAATTTACATGGAAAGTGGGCAAGACGTATAGGACAATTTATTTAAATAAAAGTCTCAAATTATGAGGTTTTCACCAGTATGGGTACCCCAAAGAAAAGCAGGATTCCAAGTGCAACTTGTAAAGTGCATATGAAAAACTAGGAATTTGTGTGGGAATTTAAACAACATGGACAATAATAATAATAAAGTAGTAAAATTCCATGGAATAGCATTACATTATTGAGCAATGCTAAATGTGTACTTTAACATCTAACATGGAAGCGTATGAAAATACTCCTAGCCATGAGAAAGGCAAAAGTTTCCTTGCTCCTGTCCTCTATGTATCACTTATTTACAATCAGCTAATAAAATGTAGATCACTTTTCAACCTCAGTGAGTGGCACATATGAATCCCTGGCTATTTTAAACCCAGTACATAGATATGCAGATCTTGATTATGGAGTTTTACATCTCATCCACTAAAAATATATAGGAGGGCCACTCCAAAAGTAATGTCTGCTGTTTTATTATGTTGGCCCACGCTCTGAGAGGTAAATATTGGTGGTATGGCAGTAGAGGTTGCCCTTCCCCACCAATATTCCATTACACTTAGTTGCCATGAGACAGATGGCAGCAGAGGGGCAGTCTGACAAAATGGTGTCTGACACAGAAGTGCCTATGAAACAAAGGTGCATCACTGAATTGTTCCATGCAGAATAAATGGTACCCACTGACATTCATCAATGCTTGCTGAATGTTTACAGAGATCAAACAGTGGATGTGAGTGCAGTGAACTGGTGAGCGGTACACTTCAGTGGCAACTGAGGGTCACCTCTACAGGCGCAGATTTTTATAACTGTGGCATGCAGGCTCTTGCTTGTCACTGATGAAAATATATATTAAATGGTGATGACTGTGCTGAAAAAGAGTGCTTTGTAGCTGAAAAGTTACTCTATTAAACAGTGTTATTGAGCACTTTCTGGTTCAGTTTTCATGGAAATAAATGGGAGGCATTACTTTTGGAGTGACCTGCATTAGTAAATGATGAAGACAATGCAGTGAAACTTGAGCAGAATTCTCTAAGCAAGGGAAAGGAATTTCAAAATTCAGTGGAGAATATGACATAATCTATCCTTAGAACACACATACATTTGTAAGCAAGCTCTGGTCCCCTATACTTACGCAACACTACATCTGAGTGTTACAAAATCCCCATGCTCCCTTATACGGTTGAGTTATACCCAGACAACACAGTTCACAACACAAAGATTAAGTAATTTAGGCCAAATATACGTGTCCTATCCCTTGTTATCTTCCTTGGGAGCTACCAAAATTTCTCACAAAATGCATAGACAACTGCTGAACTAACTAGCAAGGCACAAAACTCATCTTGCTACTGGCTATGATTTTCATATTTTTTTCCCTGGAAATCAAGTTCTTCATCAAAAATGCTGAAAAGCAATATGGGTCAACTTAAAGAACAATATTCATACTGGACTTGATTATTGCATAGAGGTTAATAAGAGTGTACTTTCAAGTATATTTTTCTTCATTAAAACTTAATTTAGTGCTAATGAAATAGGTAAGACAAGTGGAGATGAAAAGCTTATGAGTCCTATTAGTAAACTTGTGCTATTTAACATCTTCAGTCCTTTCCTTCCACACTGCCTCCTAAGTTTTAACTTTATATGTATTATAATAACTCACAGGTTTGTATTTTGCTCTTACTTTACAATAACAAATCTTAGAATACAAGTATCATATGCTGATGGACAAACACCCAGTTAGACGAACTGAAATACTACAAGAACAGTTAGATGAAGTGTGGACTATTTGACAGATAAACAACTGGTTCAGTGGTCACAGCTAGTGCTGTGGCCAATGGCTCTATATCTACGTGAAGGTCAGCAATAAGATGCCCCCAGGATCCATCTTCAGACAGGTGCCACTCAACATTTTTAAAAGTAATATAAATCATGGGATCAAGTGCACCCTCAGCAAATAGTGGTGAAGTTGATACCACAGGAGGAAGAGACACCATCCAAAGGGACCTGACAAGCTTGAGAAGTAGGCTCACATGAACCTAATTAGGTTCAACAAGGCCAAGTGCAAGGTGCTGCACTTGAGCTATAGCAATCCCAAATATATGTATGGACTGGGAGAAGAACTCACTAAAAGGAGCCCTGTGGAAAAGGACCTCATGGATGAAAAGCATTACATTAGCTAGCAGCGTGATAGAGGAAATTAGAGTGTGGTGAGGTGCTGGAACAGACTGCCGGGAGAAGTTTTAGATGCTACACTCCTGGAGGTGTTCAAGACCAGGTTGGATGGGATCCTGGGCAACCTGATCTAGCACCTGATTTAGAGGAAGGCAAATGTACCCACAATATGGGGGTTGAAACTAGATGACCTTAAAGATCTCTTCCACTGTAAGCCATTTTGTGATTTTATTACTCAGAAGAAGTGATGGAAAATCATACTAGAGGACTCAAAGAATCTGACTTGAAGAAGGAACTTCAGTATTTCATTTCTTAAAAAAAGTCTTAGAAATGGAAAATGAGAATATAAATGGTTCTCAGTACACCAGTGTGCATTATTCCCCAAACTAGAAACATGATAGAATTTATCTACAAAATACTACATTTTCCAAAGAAGTCATGTATGAAGATTGAAGGAGAAAGGGTTTTTAGTATATAGCCACTAAAATATACTCATGGCTCTTGCTTTCTGTGCACTACAAAGTTAAGGGCAGAAATTTATCAGTCTTATGATTGAATAGCTTGTCCCTATTTGTGTCAAAGCGCTAACATTATTTAAAAGAGGCTTTTTGTATTTAATAGTGCAGTTTGTCTAACATACCCTTCACTTGTCAGAGATAAATAGAATGCTGTGTTCCAGCACAAGAGAAAGAAAATCTGTTACTGCCGCGTTCTGGCTGCACTATGTGTTTCTGAAGAGATACAGGCTATAAAAAGAAGTACCTATTGTTTCTACCAGGGTTTTCAACCTATGTTGCTGGTTTCTCAGCAGAACAGATCTCTTGATGAAGCAAAGAAGACTATGTCTCTAAATAACACCAAGTTTGCCAGCTAACCCAAACTACTACAGGAACACAGACAAGATAGTGAGCATCTGGGCATGGAATTTAGGCCTTGTAGGTTGTTTACTGCAAAAGAGGGTCACTAAAACAGGTCCTGTTAGTAGCTCTTTCTGGAACATTTCCTGGACCAAACCAGACCTCTTCCACAAAGTGAAAATGCAAGTCTGTCACCCTCTTTCTCCACTGTCATCCACAAATAATCTCTACAGTCACGTCAACTTCCAGAACAAGTAGCTATCTTAAAATCTGCAAGTACATTAAGAAAGATGACTGAATTCTAGGGAATTCATCCATTCATAGCTAACACAATATTTGTATACTCCATCAAACAAGCTTCTGAGGCAAGAATGATGTTATGATGCAGAATACTGATAGCAAAATTACAAAACAATGACAAGAAGTTTCCCTGGAGACTTTCAAGATGAGGCTGGATAAGGCCCTGGGCAGCCTGATATAGCTGTGGTGTCCCTGCTCATTGCAGGGGAGTTGGAATGGATGGCCCCCTGAGGTCCCTCTAACCCTGAGGATTCTATGTTTCTATGATTCTAAATAAACACCTGTAAAAAGTTTCACAAAGTTTTTAATATTATCAAGAGGAAGCAGGATGTTGCTCTTCATCTTATTATACTGTATGAAAGACAAAAAGGGCATGGTTGGTGCTTATATATCTTAAAATGACTATTTTTCAAACTATCCTTATAAAGAGCTGCTTCATACATGAACACTTTGTGTGTTTCCAGATATTTATAAAAGGTGTCCATTTAATGACACCATTATGATGTCACTTAAATTGCACTTATGTACGATTTCCAGACAAGCACATTGACCTTTCATCTAGAGGAACCCAAACGCAAAACTGAAAATTTCCTCTCACACTCTTAGCCTTGCAGACAGACATTGCTAGTTCTCAATACAATTTGACTTAAGTAACCACTCATACCTGGTGGGAGGTGCGCATGTTGATTACAGAGGGACACAAATTCAGTCCAGAAAAAAATAGCTGGAATAAAGATCCAAAAGCATCTTGGAAATTGCTGAAATCCAGCATTTAATCTAAAATAGATTCTCCTTTTCTAATCATTCTTTTAGTATTCAATTTATTCTTCTAATCATTCAATCTAAGATTTCTTTCTGAATAAATATTTCTTCAATTTAGGAAAAACAATGTAATCCCTTCAAGAATCACTGGACAATATAGTTCCTGCTTCACATTGAGCTACAGTGTTCTATAAAGTTCTCAGCTGCTGTGAAAAAGAAAAACACAGAATTGTTCTTACACTTTGCATCCAGCATCAGATGTATAAGTACTCTTCTACTTATCTACATACATAGCACTTCTGCAGATGTTTGTCTTTAATAAATAACTAGTCTGTAACAGGCTGTAAAACAATGTGCTGAAAACATTATGATCTTTTAAATCTAATGTCTTAAAAACATTTCTGGAGGAGCACAAAGGTATTTGCACAAAACAACAACAACAAAAAACATTTAATTGTGTTAGATTAATTATACATCTAGTTTATAGATAATATACTAGATTTATAAATCTAGTCATAATAATATCCAATATGGATAACATCCTATGCTTTTTAAGCAAGTCATTTTTCTGCCTGTGCTAAAAGATTCTTAGAATCTAAATGAGGCTCTGTAGCTTTAGTTAAAAATATATTATTTGAGAAAAAAAAAACAACATATCAACTGTGATAAGTGCTTCCTATCAAATTTAAAACAGAAAGTGTGAAGAAAAAAAAAAAAAAAAAAAAAAAAAGACATTATTTATTTGGAATATACTACTTAAAGCTAGAATTCAGCACAATCAGCATGAAGACACTACATATTAGGATAAGAAACTGAGAGTGAATTAGATCTCTACATTTCTAATGTCCATGATAAATGTATTTGCACTCACAAACACATATTAACCTTACAAGCAAGACTCTCTTGCCTGCTGCCTGCCTTCCTTTCTTCCCTGTGGTATTTCTTCTCCAGAAATTAAATTAGTGCTACAGAAATAACAAAGAGAATCTTCTGAATAGAGAGAAGAGATACATTTAGGGAGACATCTATAGACATAGATATAAACATCACAGCAAATCTGGTCAAAAAATTCGGCACTGATCTGTGAGCTCTCAGTGAGTATAAAGATCTCTCAGAACTTTTTCAGCTGTGTGCAATCCAATAGCTACCCACCTAATGCAACATCCTGTGCTGCTTCCTCTTCCCATCTCCATTATCTTTATTTTGGGCTTGCAAAGTGCACAGTCAGAGAGAAGTAAAGCCAATAATTACTGACTGCAAATTTAACAGTAGTGTGAAAATATTTGTTTTAAAATCAGAGAGAATGCACAGAAAACTTAGTCACTGTGTCTTAGCAGAGAAAGGAAAAAAGCTTAAAATTGCTTGGAGAATGATGCTCAGCTCTCAAGAGCAAAAATAAAATATACAATACAGTTAAAACTGAGTTTCCTAGCCTTCAGAACATTAGATTGAACAAAGTTGCACACCTCTTCCTTCTCACACAACACTATACGCATCTCTGAGCATACGAGAGGAGTCCAATACAACCCTCCAGTACAACACTTCAAGAGCCTAACATGCCGGTAACCCAATAACAGCTGAAAATAAAATAATTAAGAGAACTGAAGATTTGAGACAGGGACAGGGGCGCTGGAAGGCAGGAAGAAAGGAAGTGTAGGGAACCACAGGGCTGGGAGAATGAGAGCTGAGAAGCTAAACTTCCAATATATTTTTTTTAAATACTGTTTTAGAAGAGTCTAGCAGAGATTCACATCCTGCACGTGTCTGAATCTGAAAAGTAGATTATGATCACATAATTGAGATTGAACTATAACCTAATCTTTACACAACAGTAATGCTAAGAGTGTGTTTCTGCAGGCTTCCCTTGCAACCCAAACAATAAAGTAATCATACAGACTAACATAAATCCTAGATCAGTAAGAGCTATGAGACTTGCTGGACTCATGCCATAACAAGTACATGATGCATCCTGTGTGAATTGCTCATGAGTACCATTTAATACCATAGCAGTATTTCAGTGAAATTTCATACCTCACATCACTGGTGTATTAAAAGCCTCTGAGTAGCAGAAGAGTCTGTTAACAGTGATCTAGGCACATTATGCAGCAATGGACTTGGACTTACAAAAGATATCTACACATTTACCAAATAAATCAAACTAACAAATGACTTAGAGTCAGTTTGAACTAACTTTTTGTAAGTTAATACAACTGGCTTAGAGGTGACATATTTCCATAGTTCATGTGTATTTTTAACTTTACTGTTATTGCTGATGCACCGAATTACTCAGGGCAAACCTAGTACACACAGCCAAAAAGATTTTACATTGTTCCCCCAATTGAGTAAGATTAAAACAAACAAAATAACAAGCCAAAGCAAAGCAAACCAAACAACTTCAACAAAAAAAAACACAAGAAAACAGTGGCAACTACAAAGCACTGTACAGTGTTACCTTGATTCCCTGAGTGCAGGAACCACACACCACTAAGATGCAAGCCAGAAAGAGTGGAAAAAAACCCAAAGTCTATATAAGTGGACTCCAATCAGCTTTCATTGAGATCACTACTAACAGTATATTAAAGAGGTTAATTTCAATATTCTGAAATGCAGACATGTTATATTTAAAAATTATATAAGGATGTGATCAAAATCAATTTCTTTCATAAAGTACGGAATCATAACAGAGAAAAATAAGCACAGTAACAAATATACTTAAACATGCATATGTGTGCACACAAAAATATTTTAAGTAATGAAATTTTAAAAGCTGCATTTATCAGAAAGCAAAAATTCTTACTAGTCAAGAAAAACAAAATAAGAAAAAAAGTAAATATAAGCATATTTATTTAAAACACAGTTAATCTACTCTAAGCAAATGCTTTAACAACCCATACTAAAGAGAGTTACAAGACTAGTTTAAATGCCATACCCATTTCTGCAGAGTTATTGGCATAACTGCAGGCAGCGTCGCTCTTCTTGAAAACAAACTCATGTCTGCTTTTCTTAGTACTTGACAACATTCACTCAGGTGATAACATGAAACAGAACAAAATACTTTGCAATATTCCTTGACGTCTAAATTCTCATCACCCCAATCCTGTAGAGTCAGTGCAGAGAACAGAGTCAGGATGCAGTTAATGCCCCTCTGTTTATGCAAATCCAGTCCTACACAAAGGCACTTATGTAAGGCCCTGGGGTCGGACTAACCAGAAATCAACCAACCAAAGAGCTTAAAAACTTGTCTTCTGTCCTTGGGAAGGCTCACACTGATATCTCTGTCTATGAAAACAAGCAGGACAGCACACATTTCTATCACTAAGAATCCTGTTTTCACTGTCCTAATAAAAACAGCAACAAAAATACTCAAAAACACACCATTAATAATAATTTAAAATTAAATAATAATAATAAAAAACACTAAAAATAAATAAGTAAGAAGCCTCTTAAAGACTGCATTCTGCCAGTGGTTATTGAGTGGTTATAGCAGTGAACTTTTTTTTTTCTGGCCTCTTCCAAGAAATAAAATACATTTCTCAATCAGTGCTCCTGGTTGTAGGGCATCAGAAAGGTAACGGAGCATAAGAGCACTGAATCCATTCTATGATTCTTTATCAAAGAATCACTGTCTTCAAAGCAAAGGCAAAGATCTCCTTTTGCTTAAAGTACTTTCTTCAAAGCAAAGGCACAGATCTCCTTTTGCTTAAAGTAATGCAGTCTAGAGAAAAGTATGAGCTACAAGAGAAAAAATTATATACTTGCATCTTAAAGGTTAACCATGTGTCTAATGTATGAGAGCTGGTCCAAAAGTAATGCCTCCTATTTTATTACATTGGCCAACAATGCCAGAAGTGGATGGTGTTGGTATGATGGCAGAAGTTGAACCTTGCCAATAATATCCCATTCCATGTTGTTGCCATGAAACAGATGGCAGTGGAGACACAGTCTGACACAATGGATTCTGACACAGAAGATGCCTATGAAGTAGCAGAGTGCTTCTTCCATGCGGAAAAAAATGGCACCCAGTGGCATTCATGGATGCTCACTAAACATTTACAGAGCCCCACCAGTGGAGATGAGCACAGTGAGGCAGTGGGCATTTCAGTAGTGGCAGCAGTGACCAAGGGCTACCTCAGCTAGTGCAGATTTTTGTGAGTGCAGTGTGCAGGCTCTTGATCATTGCTGATGAATACATATTTAATGGTGGTGACCATATTAAAAAAGAGTGTTTTGTAGCTGAGAATTTACTCTATTAAATGGTTTTATTGTGCTTTTTGTATCAGTTCTAGTTTCCATTGAAATAAATAGTAAGCATTAATTTCGGAGTGAACTATGTAATTTGCTACTGTGGAGTTTTGTAAATAGCAAAAATTACACAACAATTTACTGGCACCAGTAAGATACTTTAGATTTGTGCTAGGTTACCTTTCTGAAATCCTACAATCAGTACACCTCAGGCAAGTTCTGTTGGTGAACAATATAAAAACAGGAGAAAACAACAAAACATACATATCCAAAACAACAACCTGCCATTAATTGACAGCTTTACCTGCAGCTCTTAAACAGTAATACATCCCTACCAAAGAATCACAACTCAGTAATTAATGCCCAGTTTTAACTTTGAGCATACAGCAGCAATGAATCCACAGTACACAGCCTTCTAGATATTACATATAGTATAACATATTATACATATTCTATTTTTCTGTCAAGCTCCAGTCCAAAATTCTTATGACTGTTTTGAGAAAACAATGGAATACAAAATTATTCTGGAGATCATGTTTAAGTGTTAATTCTGTAATATTCTTTTCCAGTAGAGACAGCTATGATAAATGTCAAGTGTTTGCAATTAGGTTTTTACCTTTCAGGCGCACAGTTTTTATTTCCTATGAGAGCATGTTCTCAAAATTTTATAGCACGACTTTAAAACTTTGCTGTAAAACTCAGAAAACAACTCATGGTACCAGGGCTTGATCCTCTAGGAATTTTACTCTTAGGGATGTTATATATACACATCTGCAGCACCAGAGCAACAAACTCCCTCTGCAATCTTTTTTCCTTGGATCTTATGGAAAAAATGTTTGGGAAGCAATAACTGTAAATCTCAGTGTGCTGCATTAGTGGCTTTCATTAGGAAAGAAACAAAAATAGTGCAAGCCATTTTTCCCTAACCCTGAGTATTGAAGGTCCTTGTCCTTCCAAAACACATGCAGCTTTTTGTTCTATGAATAATATTGACCTATTTGTCTGCAAAACAAAACAGGGAACCATTTTCTTCAGCAAGACTATTTCTTTGTAACCTTCTCCAGCCACATACAAGGGCCAGATCTGTTTAGAAAGAAGCAAACACCTAATCTTGTGTTTGACTTTTCTTACAAATGTCAATAATTTGATATCATTTGACTTTTGACAAAAAATATACTCTGGTCATATACTTTTACTAATGAAAGCACACATCAGTTGCACAAGATAATAGATCAAGGAATATGTTCGTCTCTTAAATTTCCCAAACACTGTGTTAGGAAAAAAAAAAAAAAAAAAAAAAAAAAAAAAAGGAAGAAAAAAAAAAAGCCATCTCAACTTCTGAGTGCATACCTTGCAGAATCAGTTCACCATATGAAAGCTAAGATGAATACTGTTGATTAAGGTGAGATTAAAAATAGGTTTTAAAGTCACTTATGCCTCAAGGCAAATATGTAATCACCTTGTATTATGCAGTTAAAGGATTTGACTTGTCCACGGCAGGTCTGCAAGTAATTCTACTGGTGGACAAGAAGAAAATCAAATCCAGCTCTCTTTCCAGTAAGATCCATTTATTTATGAAGCTTTTCATTCCCATTTTGGTTTCCAGATACAGTTCTGAAAACACTGTTCAGATATTTATCAGATACTACAAAATATAAGCCATTTCTGCTTCTTGTCACTAAAGAAAACATAAATAAACTGACTGGATAAGAATTGAAAAGCTCTTGGTAAGTGTTAGTAGCTCCAATGCTTTATAGTAATATGTGAAACAGAGATATCCAGCTAGTAGAGGAAGGTCAGTGTTGTACTTAAGGCACTGGCTATGGAGTCACAACAGCTGATTTTATTCCTGGCTATGCCAGACATAACAGGAATGTGGGCATTTATAGGTAACAAACAAATCAGACACAGCTTTTGCCCTTGTAGATTAAAAAATATCCAGAGAATAGAATTCCACTA
Source organism: Excalfactoria chinensis (assembly GCF_039878825.1). Classification (NCBI taxonomy): domain Eukaryota; kingdom Metazoa; phylum Chordata; class Aves; order Galliformes; family Phasianidae; genus Excalfactoria; species Excalfactoria chinensis. The sequence goes on from NC_092831.1 coordinate 15,853,877, forward strand.
AAGTTTACAAACAGCTTTGACACTACTTTTTTGTACTTAATTTTTCTTAAACCTAAGGCAGAATATTTTTACACTGGGTCAGTGTAAAATTAGCTAAGTTATTTAAGTTATTTGTTATACAGCCTGCATTTGTTAACAAAGTACTCCTGTCTTCTTGGCACAGTCAATTCCATCTCTCCATTATAGGAAGGATCAGTCATAAAGCTGGCGTAACTGTGGAAATACATACAGGCTGTTTTTTGCATAGGTTTGACGAGTAACTGTTTCCTTACGGCTGCAACAAGGTTACCCAACAGGAAAAGAAAGCCTTTGAAGTGATGTGAGACTTTCTATTCCTACAGCCCATCATACAAAGAAACATAAGGTCTTATTCTTCAAACAGTACATGCAATATGCTGTCTTAGAGCTCTGATAATGTCTGATTTCTATGCAAAAACTCTAGAATAGATTACCTGTAAAGCAACATGCATATAACTTATCTAGTAACTTCAAGTTGCAAGTTATCTAGTAACTCGCAACATGATTTCTACTCTTCTGCCTCTTTATACAATTATCTACCCATAAAATGATTCTATCTTAAGAGACAAATGTGTAACCAAAAAATAAAAATAAAAATAAAAGAACCAGCACAATCCATATGTACAGCTCTTCCTTATACAAAGTAGGCATTACGAAGAACATATCATGATGGAGCAGTGCAATTGCAGAACAAGATAACTCTACGTCCTAAACTGTGCACTGAAAAAACACCTTCACATTTGTCATTTCATAGCTCTCAGCAGACTGAGTTCTTTTGCTGGCAAAGAAGAAAGCACTGCACAAACTCTGATCTCCTGATCACCGAATGACTAACCCATTTGTCAGCTTTCTTCTTCTCCCTTGTTATAGCTATGATATAACCAGGTCAAACTGGCCTTCACACACATATATTTAAAAAAAAAAAAAAAAAAGATTCTTGGAGAAAAATTCTCAGAAACTACTTTCTGAAAGTCAAGAATACGAACTGATTAACGCTTCACTTTACCAAGTCTTTTTTCAAAAGAAAATATGTTTAGCAGTATACGTACACAGAATTAAAGCAAAAAGAAATATGGATTGGAGGAAGAAAGTGAGAAGATATGTACTGAAAAGCTGGCTTTGGTTTTGCTGTTTCCGTATGTTGCTCTTCAGAAGGAGCTAGTTTCATTTCAGAAGCAGAAGCCTTGTTAGTATGTTAGTATTTGTTACACAGAAACCAACGAACAGCAGCAGGCAGTCAAGCGAGAGAGCTCCACAGTGTATTTTCCTCACTGTATGCTCAGACTGCTTGGACTGAATTGGAAATGTGTTTTATCTCAGTCACAACAGAAAATATCCTCTTAAATCTTATTTAGAGAAGTCTGTAAGAATAATTTTCCACATGTTAATTTTCATACTTAGAAAACCTAATAAGTATTATTATTATATTATTACAATAAATATAATCCCTACTTCAAAACTGTAATGCAAATGGAAGAGTTTAACAAGTGTTCAGTTTTGGGCCCCTCACTACAAGAAATACATTGAGGCCCTCGAATGTGTCCAGAGAAGGGCAATGAAACTGGTGAGAGGTCTGGAGTACAGGCCGTATGAAGAGAATTGTTCAGTCTGGAGAAGAGGAGGCTCAGGTGAGACCTCATTGCACCCTACAAATTTCTGAAGGGAGGTTGCGACGAGGAGGTGTTTGACCTCTTCTCCAAGACAACAAACAGGACCCAAGGAAATGGCAGTAAGTTGTCTCAGAGAAGGTTAAGATCAGACATAAGGAAAAACTTTTTCTCTCAGAGAGCAGTAAGGCACTGGAATGGCTGTCCAGGGAGGTGGTAGAGTCACCATCCTTGGTGATGTTCAAGAGGCATCTGGATGAGGAGCTATGAGATATGGTTTAGTGGCTTGTGGTAGCAGTGGTGATGGGAGGACAGTTGTGATCTTGTAGGTCCTTTCCAACCTTGTGATTCTAGGATTCTAAGACTGAAATAGCCTGAAAGCTGAGTCACTTCTGTTTAAAAACTCATTCAAGATTTGGGAAAAGTAGCATCCAACTATTGTTAGTCCATCCTTCAGCAGTTCCAATGATTTACTGCTTTAGAACATCTTATGTCTTCCATACATCTTGACTGACACAGCAGTTACAAATTCCAGTTGCACATCAATTCAATTCTATTCCTGGCATCCATTTTCACCAGTTACTGTTGAAGCATAACAGGAATCTGGCATTGACTTTCATACATAGAAACCTTCTATCTGTTTGCCCAGTGCTTGCTAGAAAAGAACAAATTATAATGCTTGACTTCATTCAGGAACATATTAATGTTTAATCTTTAGTGTTAATAAATAAAGCTTATTGTCTCATGGGCAGAAGTACAAAGGACAAAGCATAAAACTGTATTAGAAGTAACTGAAAAGGAGCACTTCTCCAAAATCCTTCCAGCTTGCTTCTGATCTTATTTTAAGAAAGATGGGAAATAAAACAAAACATCCATACAATGTATTCTTTTCTTGGTTGTTCCTAAGTCCCATAAATGAGGAAGCTATTGTCTTCAGATCATAACAGCAGTTTTGTGGACACCTGGGTAGAAATGAATCCTGCTGTCCGGTTGCCCAGAGGAGTCTCCAGAGGAGACAAAACACAAACTTCCTTTGGAAGTTAGTGTTCTCAAATTATCTGAATATGATATATGAATATGACAATGTGATTTACCATTATCTATCGGAATACTAATCATACAAATTATACAAAAAAAAAAAAAAATGTTTTTTAAGCTGTGAAATTCAGGTTTTACCCAGAAAATGAACATTTCACCACAAACATTAATACAGTACTACAGAGGAAACAAAACAGCCTACCAGGACAACGTGACATTAGATATCTGTTACCTCCTGTCACACACAAAAACCCAATACTTTGAAAAAAAAAATAAAAAAATCTAAATTAAAAGAAACACTTCAAAAATATAATGAAAACTATCAGATATAAAATATTTAAGTGCAACCAGACAAAAATTGCACATAATGCTGCAATGCACTAATCCAAGAGGGGTTCTATTATGCTACAGAAAGCTACTGTTATTAATAAAAATCACACAAGTCTGGAAAAAAAGGAATCTCCCCTTACACTATTTATCTTTGTAATTCATGATTATGGAAGTGTTCACATTGTAAGAGCAATAGTAAAAAGCAGAACACTATCCATTAATGCTGCTCTAAATTTGAAAGCATCAAAGAGCACCGTGAAGATCTGCATGTTCTCCAATTCTCCCTACCAACCTGTGGAATCTGAAATCCTTGTTACACAAATAGCCCTTGCAAAGGTTTTTAGCTGCCTACTTCTGGAATCAACAGGTTCAAAACAAATTGAAACACACACTGCTAACAACATTTCTATCAAGTCATAAGAAAACCCTCATACTGTAAGAGCGCCATATAGCAGTGAATTCTAGTGATTACAAGAAATTCTTGTAAACTTCTAGCCTGTTTTCTTAACATTTGATACCATTACTGTGTCATTATCAAGTGCCTGCAGCTGTTCACAAGCTCAAGGCCTTAATGTAATCAGTAACAGGAGTTATCAAAACAAAACTAATATAAAAAAGCTATTTATAGCCCAAGAATGCACTCATTGAAAAATCCAATTCTGACTGCAAGGCAATCTACTATATCTTGTTTTTCTGTGGATCTAATACCAAGTTGAAAAGCAAACAGACAGAAATACCAGTGTGCAGCATATACATACCTACCAGAAATAGGAACAATCCATTACTAAACAAATTAGAAGCACAGGCACATCTCTAAGACAACAAATACAAATTTCTCTCTCAAGATTTAGGTATTAAGTATCATGAATACTACTGGGCTAAATATGAGCTGATTAACTGTAAATGAATGTTCTGTGACTGAAGCTGGAGAAAAGAAAGTTCATGTTGTTATCAGAGCAAAGGTCTAATTTTTCCTCCCTTTTAATTCTTCCTCCCACAATTGTCCTTCTTGCAACATTTTCTTTGGCCTGATTAGCATTTTTTCTTTAATCTTTCTACTTGAGGTGACTCCTATCAGGACTTTAACGTGAGAGGCTTACTTAATTAAGTATGCCGTCCTGAAGGTTTCCCTTTATCTTCATTACCTAATTGAAGGCATTCATAAAGGAATTAATTCCCTTAGAAGTAATCATTTTAAACATGCTCAAGACAAACAAGGAGAATATGAGCAGTGGTCAACAGCCATCTCCTGCTTATGATTACGGGGTTTTACCATTTGATAGAGAAATGTCTCATCTTGTTAATACAAATGATCGGCTGCTAGAAAACTCTGGAATCCCTACGGCCCAAAAACCCCATTGAAAGCTGTATCAGTACATCATGTGTAAAAACAAACAAACAAAACCCCTCAAATACATATTTGATTGTAAGTAGATCAAGCTGAAAGTAATGCCTCGTACTTATTTCCATGGAAACCATAACACATACAGAGAGCACAATAACACTGTCTGATAGAGCAAATTCTCAGTGGCAAAACCCTACTTTTCAAAATAGTCACCACTCTTCCCTGTGCATTTTCACTAGTGATGAACAAGAAACTACCTATCAGGCTCATAAAAATCTACAAGTTCATGGAAAACCACTGTTGCTGTTGCTGCTGCTGAAATGCACCACCTGCTACCTCACTGTGCTCACATCCACTGCTGGGTCTCCATAAATACTCAGCAAGCATCAATGAATGTCAATGGTTGCCATTTTTTCCATATGGAGGAATTCAATGACACCTCTTTGCTTCATAAGCACTTTCATGTCAGACGCCATTTTGTCAGACCACCCCTCTGCTGGCATCTGTTACACAGCAATAAAATGTAATAGGATATTGGTGGTAAGGTTCAGCCTCTACTGCCATACCCCCATACTGCCTCTGATGTTGTGGGTCATTATAATAAAATGGGAGACTTTACTTTTGGAGCAGCCCTTGTAGCACAGAGTACCTGTGCAAAGAGCAAAAAGACCACAAAGCAAAAATTAGTGGAGGAAAAAAACCCCAAATACTGTATTAGTGGCTTTGGAGTTAACACATTACACAACAAGTAAGTTCCCAGATATTTCTTGTAACTAACTGACAAAAAGATGCACATGTATAGTGAATATAAAATTGTTTAACAATCACAAGATAATTCCACCTGGTAAAAATCAATCAGGCTTAATAATGATGTTTACATGAAGGTATATTCTATGTACTTAAAATCTTTATTATTGTATTGTGGCAACATTTACACTGAGAAATACGATATTTCTCAGCTTGTTCCTTCAATTCTCAAGTTGTGATTTGAACAAACAGTAACTTTCAGAATATCTGAACTGCATAGATTCAAGGATATTCTAAGAACTACATTAAAACTCAGAACAGAAATTTAAGTCTGAGCTCTACTCTTCATTTAATAAAGAATGCTAGGATAACAAGGCTTTACATTATCAAAAATCTAAGATTTCTGATCAACTTACAGAAGTACCAAGTAGTTTACAACAGATTCTACTATACAGCAACTCTCTCTACCTGTCGCACAGCTCTTAATTCAAAGGAGGCAAAAGTTGTAAACGTGACAGTCATCATATGATTAAGCTACAAAAACCACAAAACCTGAAGTATTTTGAGTAACGCAACTGTCTGCTACTGACAACTTTCATCTCATTTAATACTTCGTTAAATTGTTTGTTATAAAATTAGCAGAATATGTTTACAATACTAGTCAGTCAGATTGCCAAAGCAGATCAGAGCAAGACAACTGAGGGCTTTGCTAGGCAAGATGAAAAAACTGAGGAGAAATAAAATGAAGGGAAAAAAAAGCAACAAACACAAAACATGTGTCCTATTTTCATCTGTTGAAAATTGAAACTGCTGTGGCACCAGAAAGAAAAAATGACCTATGGAGCTCTCACGCAATGCAGACATAAGCATGCACATCTAGAACTTTACTTTCAAAACACTGGTGTTTAATTCTTTTATGATTGTATAGAAAAAAAAAAAAAAAAAAAAAAAAAAAAGGCCTTTAAACAGCAATCCACAAAATTTTTCAATATCCATCTTAATAATAACCTAGAATAAATGATCCAAAATTATGAATGTTATTAAGCATTGTTCTAATTAACCCAAACTGTGCAATCCTGTGAAGTCAGATAGAAATGTTTATCTGTTTGGAACAAAAGACAGCTCAGGCGGAGATCCATAAAGAGAAGATATCATTAGCTTTCTGGTGCTGTAATACTGTAGTTTGGCATCCCCTTCCCAAGGGTCTCACTTACTCACTGACAGTACCATCAATGAGGAAACGCCTCAAAAAATACCTGCTTAGAAAACCTGTATGTAGTCTTTTGTATTTCATCTGTCAATGAAAGGTGTGAAGCTGCAAAAGAATGGCCTAACCATCTCAGTTATCCTGTCTTCATACAAACTTTATATAAATGTAGCCATTGCTGGTATCATTAATGAGTAAGAACAATGTTACTACCTACCACATATTCTATGAGGATTCAGGCTCCATTGGTCAGAGGTTAATCTTTTAAAGCCAGAGTGAAGAAAGCTGAATTATCAGAAGTAACTCAGCAACGTTAAAGTGGAAGTTCCCTGCAGCTTCAGTGGGCTGTAACTGTCAAGTCTTTTGTATATTCAAAGAAACTGAGTGTTTTTATTATTGCTTTCTTCAGTGACCTCATAATTATACAGTACCTTGGAGAGACCATGGAACCAAAATCTCAGGTGGTCAGCTCAGAATTCAGGAGATAAATACCAAACACACATTTCTGGAGAATCAGAGTTTATAAATTTACAGGGGTTTTCTTTACAAAGAACCCTCTGCAGTGGTACCAGATGTTTGTCACTCCAAACGTACCTTCTCAAATGATTCAGAGGAGGTATTTTATTGTAATGAGAAAACAGTTCTAACAGGGAAGATATGAAACTTCAGTTTTGAATTTCAGGTTGATGAAGCCTGAAATAATCAAATACAAAAGAATGATCACAATCATTCAAATCTGACAAACGCTGGCAAAAATAAGACCAGAATCTTTGACAGTACTGATGATATTTTGTGTGTTTTGTTTTTTTTTTTTAACACTACAAATACAAATAAATAAATATAACAGTTCTGACAAATGTGAATCAAGCAACAAGCTTACAGAGGCAATTCCTTAGTAACCAGTAGAGTTAGACTGACCTTGTTTGTTTATTCATTACAATGGAGAAAAAAACAAACAAATAAACAAAAGTAGCTTGTCTTTTTGTAAGTTAGAATGTTTGCTTGGGTGGTTCTTGGACAGCAACAAAGTACAAGGTTAACTGATAACAACATTGAGGGTTGATACCAAGTTTCACAGAAAGAAGTTTATTTTCCTCATTAAAAAAAAAAAAATAAATGCAATAATGAATGAACCAATGTGAAAATAAACTGCAAAAAGACAGGACATAAACATGGGATTATTATGACATTTTGCCAAGGTGATGTTTCAGCCAGGCCATAAGCCGGGCAATATTCTTTTTTTGGTAAATTCTGAAATTGTTCAGCTCTGCCTTCTTACTTTTTGTCTAAATAAACCTGTGACTTTATTCCAGTTTCGAGATGACTGGTCAAAACACATAGGTGTGTGCATTAAAATGGTGAGTTGTAATAGTACTCTAAATAATTTTAATCTAATGTAACAGCAACAAACCTCTCCTTGTTGGGAGGGAACAGCCCTTTAAACAAAGAACAGAGCTTGGAAACTAGAGCAAAAACCACCAGCTGAGTCACTGCAAAAGGGAGACCAACTTAATCTGGTCTCATATTAGAGACTTCAAATAAAAATCTTGAGCTCTTTAAGTTGGTTCTTTGTAGGATGTTTTTTCTGTTAATCTGTAAATTGGTTGCAAAGACTTTTCCCCTTTCCTTCTGCATCTCAAACTGTCTTTTTTTGTGTGTAATTGAAGAGTAAGACTTGTTTAGGAGCTGGAAAGAAAAAAGACTGATAAAAGAGAATATGTGCAATGGTTTCCAGCCCAGAAAGAAATCTGGCAAGAAACAGACAGACTGGAATTACAGAGTAAATTTAACTAATGCATCTTTTGGTTGGAAAAGATATTTCAACCCTAAGACAGTTAAAAACAGTGTAAACCCTGGAGCAATGCTATTTAAACTGCAGTTTCCAGACCTCCTTACATCTAATTCAAGCAGTGAAAGTAAATATATAAAAAATGGGTACCTCTGGCATGACCTTCCAGTGCTAACACATTTAGGGTGTTCACACACAATTTTGTGCACAGACGAGGTAGGCAGAATAGACTAAAAGGAGATGGAAATGCCTCAGCACTCTGCATCCATGTCCTACAAGGTTGGAACTTTTTTCCCTTCGAGTGCCCAAAATGCACATTAGACGCTATAGCATACTCTTCATTGTAAGAAGAAACAAAAGAATTATTCGCTTGACAGCCCTATTAAGAATAAAGGAAACAAACATGAGAAAGAGTTCCTATCCTTCAAAGCTTGAAAACAGAAGTAAAAGACTACTTAGAGGAAATGGAGACACAAACTAGACCCTGTCCACACAAAGAGTGTACACACTAACACAATTATACTAACAAGCACTCATTTATTACCCAGAATAAAGGTTAACATAGCACCAAATAAATAAATAAATGAATAAATACTTCTGGCTTTCAAATTAAGTTCTAAAAGCATTAAAGCAACAGTAAAGTTAGTCAATATTGTAACTCCAGATTAGCATACCAAAAAGTACTTGCTTGAAAATCTATCAGTTATTACAGGTCAATAAAAATGCTTGTGCTTTTGCACGGTTTAAAAGTCAAGAGAATACAAGAGTATTTCAGCCACAACATCTATCACTAAAAGAGTATGTATTGCATCCTTAGCAATGTATATCAGTTTATAGAATTGTCTGTAAAATTTTCAAGAATGAGGTTTCAAAAGGGTACACTGGAAAACTCTGAATTATAACAGCAAAAAACTAAAAATTTTACTCCAATTACAACAGTCAAAGCTCAACATAAATCATAAAATTAGAACAGCAAACATTTAAAGAAACATCTACTCTTTGCCATAACCTCTCAGTTCCTTGCCAAAGGGCTTCATGTGAAAACCTGTTAATACAAAAAGGGAAATGCCATTCAACTGCAGGATCCAGAAGTACTATCACCTGTTTTATCATGTTGGCCTAAGACCTCAGAGGCATATGTTGGAGGTACAGCAATAGAGGCTGAACCTTCCCACCAATATCCCATTACATTTTGTTGCTGTGCAACAGATGGCAGCAGAGGGGCAGTCTGATAAAATGGTGTCTGACATGGAAAGGCGTATGAAGCAAAGAGCTAACATTGAATCACTCCGTGTGGAAAAAATGGCACCCACTGACATTCATCAGTGCTTGCTGAATGTTTATGGAGACCAAACAGTGGATGTGAGCTCAGTGAGATGGTGGTGGTATGTTTCAGCAGAGGCAAAAGCGAGGTGAAACACAAGCCACATTCCAGACAGCCACACACATTTTTACAAGCTTGTCATATAGTGTCTTGTTCATCACTGATGAAAATGCACAGCTAATGGTGGTGACTCTGCTGAATAACAGTGTCTTGTAGCTGAGAATTTGCTCTATCAGTGTTATTGTGGTCTCAGTATGAGTTAGGAGTTTCTGTGGAAATAAACAGGAGGCATTACTTTCGGAGTGATCTACATACAATCAAATATGTATTTGAGGGTTTTTTAATACAAATGATTTCCTGGAAATAACAGTGTGAGAGTGTATCTGAATTCTAAACAATATAAATATCTACTTGTTTAGAATACCAACAGGGCAAGAAAATATACCAAAACAATTGAGTGTTCTTCCCCTTGAGATTCACTTCAGATTTATTTTTGCACTTCTAATTGAATTTAAAGAAACAAGGCACTAATTACCTTGAACTACTTTTGTGATGAAACACTTCTTCAGCTTATCCTTGAAGAGGGGGAGAACTGGCACTCCAATGCAAATTATTCAGGTTTTGATTTCAGGAAGACTTAAAAATCAATATTAAATATATAGTGAGTTGGTTTTAGTTCATTTGAGCAAAGAAAGATGAAAGTATACTAATGAAAGGAAAGTTATTGTTTCCTACGAGAAACATTTTACCCTACTTATATCCATTTTGATCTTAACTGGAGACAATACTACTAGTTATTAATTTTGAAAATTATAATAGCAAATGCACAACTGTTTCACATGTTCAGTTCCTTAACAGTTCTTACAGAACACGGACAAGACACAGTTAGGTTTCCATATGTGAGCTCATTGGTTTCATCTAACAACAGCGAACACCTAAAATACTGTCAAGAAAGGCAACACTTCCCACTATGCTCTTAGCACAGAATCACAGGGGTTGGAAAGGACCTCTGGAGATCACCTAGTCCAACACCACTTCCAGAACAGCTTCCCTACAGTGGGTTTCAGAGGAAAGTGTCCAGGAAGGTTTTGAGTATCACCAGACAAGGAGACTTCATCATCTCTCTGGGTAGTTTGTTTCAGGGATCTGTCATCCCCAGAATGAAGGTCTTTCCTATGTTCATATGGAACTCCCTAAGCTTCAGGCTATGCCCACTGCTCCTTGTACAGTTGATGAGCATCATTTAAAAGAACCTGGCCCCATTCTCTTGACACCTTCCCTTTAGATATTTGTAGGCACTGCTAAGAGTAGTCCTCAGTCTTCTTTTCTCCAGGCTGAGCAGTTCCATGTCTCTGTCTTTTCTCATAAGTGAGATGCTCCAGGTCCCTCATTATCTTTGTGGCCCTCCCCTGGACTCTCTCTAGAAGTTACCCGTCTTTTTTGATAATACTCTAGATATGGTCTTACCAGGACAGAGTAGAGGGGGAGGATCACCACCCTCAACCTGTTGGTCATGTTCTTTTTAATGCAACTCACTGGCCTATTAATGCACAACACTGACCTTTTAATGCACCCTATGATGCCAATGCCACTGGCCTTCTTGGCCACATGAGCACACTGCTGGTACATGGTCAGCCTGTTTTCCCACACAACACACAGGTCCCTCTCTGCAGAGCTCCCTTCTAGCAGCTCAGCTAATAACTTGTACTGACATGTGCAGTTATTCCTCTCCAGGTGTAAGACTCTGAACTTACTCTTGTTGAATATCGAAAGGTTCCCATCTACTCAACTCTCCAGTCTGTCCAGGTCTTGCTGAATGGTAGCACAGCCTTCTGATGTGTGCCAGCCACACACCAGCTTTGTATCCTCAGCAAACTTGATGAGGGTGCACTCTGTCCCTTCACACAGGTCACTTATGATGTTGTACAACACAGGATCCTGGGGAACATTGCTAGCTACTGTCTCCAACTAGACCACACCTCTGAACACAACACTCTGAGCTCTGCTAGTCAGACAATTCTCAGACCACCTCACTGACAATTGGTCTATCCCACATTTCCTGAGCTTACTTAAGAGGATATTACAGGAGACAGTGTCAAAAGCCTTGCAGAAGTCAAGGTAAAGAACATCCACTGCTCATCAAAAGCACTCAATCCCCTTCTATCTTTCTTCTAAGGACACCAAACTTGATGATTTCATACAGAGTAGATTATATAATCCACAAAATAGTTTTACCATCCATACATTCAGCTGCTGATTTCATTTTCATATTACCATTTTAAGGGTGAGGATATTAAAAAGGGAAACTCACTCCCCTTCATGGTGCACCTCAAAGTACCCATTCCCAAACACAGGTGTGATCAGTTCCATGAGACCATGTCACAGTTAGGCCTAGTTTTCTTGACAAAGGGGGCAAAGGGACCCACAGATCCACACTCTGGTAAGAAGAGGGTGAAAGGAAAAGGTAGGGAGATGAACTTGGATGAAGGAAAACAGTGGCAATGAGATAAGGGAAAAAAACCTAGTTTACTAAATACAGTAGTGAAATGTGAGATAACACATTATAATACAATATGATTGGAACTGAAGCTATTAAATCAAATAAAATGAGAAAGTTTCCAAAACTAAAGTTCTTACTCTAATGCTGTAGGTGAAGCAGCCAGGGAGCAAAGAGGGAAGTCTTGTGACTCCCAGACCATTTTATCTTTCCCTCCAAACAGAAAACAGAAAGTGACAAATGATGTCTTCTGGGAGTTGTAGTTCATACTTCTGAGACCAAGAGACCAGAAATACTGACAAGCCATGGAACTGCAGCATTAACTCTTTAACTCCCAGCGCACTGCATGATGCTGTGATATGGAACACCAAGGAAAAAACATAAAACTATGACAACCATCTCCATGAAATGCTCCCCTGAGAAGAAGTCAGATGTGGCACAGGTTTGCATGTCTCAGCATGCTGAATGCAGGCTTCTTCTTTCCATTCCTAGTTCTCCTGTGGGACAATCAGATTTGTCACTGTACTGACTCTATCGTTTCTTATTTTCATCCCCATCATCTCCCTCTCACTTCTTTTTAAAAAAAAAAAAAAAAAAAAAAGAGAGAGAGAGAGAGAGAAAGAGAGATGGAAAGTGAAGGTGAAAGTGAGGGAGAAAGGAAGAAAGACAATAAATAGTCAGGTTTGTCTCTGAAAGTAAGCTTGTTTTAATTACTGTTAACATGTCAAGATTATGAGTCTGAGAATATAACACAAAACACTTCCCAAACAGAGGAGAAATAAGACCAACAGCTGTGTTGATGAGACAGACTGAACAATGTTCAGACACACAGACGTCCCACTTTCCAAGCACAGAGGCAACCCACTATTCTGCTATGTGGCTTTTACCATTTTGCTTATACAAACTTATTTCCATCAAGTCAGCCCTACAAACAGACATGCTGTGCAAGCAGCACGTTCAATGTTTTAAGAGGCTCATGGTAACAGACCATGAAAAGACAGTAAGAACTTCAGCTTAGGAAAACAAGAGTTGAAAATAATGTTACTAACATATTTTGAAAAAGAAAGATAATTAAGTATTCCATCCCTTCAGATGTCATAGATGTTATGAGAGTGGTAATGGCACCGACAGATATTTCTGACAACTTCTTTTATTCCCTAGAAACAGATTCTCTCTTCTGGAGATAAAAATAAGACAAAAGAGTTGTACACTTTTGATAATAGTTACCTATTAGAGATAAGTAGAAACTCATTCTGTATTTTTTTCTTCATAATTCCTGAAATTAAAAGCACAGCACAAACTAAATCAAAAAGAAAGCTATCTAAAATAAGAATAACTGAAAACACATGTAGATCATCACAGAGGCAGCAGAAAATATTCAAATGTTCTGGCAGCTGTCAACACTGTACACAAAGAACAAAAAAGTAGCAGAAGAGCAAGTAAAAAGAGTGCTTAAGTTTAGCTCACTTATCTTAAAAGTTAGGAAATTGCAACAGTAATGTGTGACCTTGGGGCTATATTCAGTTAGAGGTTTCAGTGCACACTGATTAGGTACGTGCAGACAGAGCTTTTGCTAAGTAGACAAAACCTGAACATGGTATGGAAATACCGTGCCTCCTATGGAAAGCACGGCCTCCGCAGCCAACTGTTGGAAGTCAAAGCCAAAGCCAGTTTGCTCCTCCTATTTGCAGATCCACTTAGCAATCACTCCCTCTCATTTCCACAGTTAAATAATTCCACAAAGATATTAGAAGACTTCAACTTGAATTTCAAATAGACGAGTTTAACTCAATAGTTGCCATTCACGCTTACACTTTAATAACATTAGATTAATAACAAAAGACCAGTGATGCTGAGACTGCCAAATGGCCTACCTAGCCCAGCACCATTTCTCCACACCTAGGTAAAAGGCTTTCAGACAGTAACCATGGTCATGTAAGAATGCCTCCAGAAAACATACAGACTCTAAATTTTCCAGCACTCTGGAAAATGGATCAGGCCCTCCATGCACGTTATTATTGTTTTAACTCACCTTGGCAAGTAAACTAGCTGTTTTTGTTCATGCTTCTACAAGAGAGTACTATATTCTTTAGTTGAAAACCAGGAGAAACGGAAGGACTGCAAGGAGAAACTGTCATAAAATGTATAACAAGAGTACTTAAAAAGAAACTGAAGTGAAATCTGTCAAGACAGGAACTTCAGCTTCTGAGAGCCTGAAGCTTACATTTAGCTGGCTTAACTGATCATGCCAGTCAGTAATTTTAACCATGGCAAGCCACAAAAGCAGGCAGTTGACCTTTCCATATTAATTCATGCTTGGGAAATCTATACCTTTCAGTTGCAAGCAGAAAAATCACCACAATGAGCACAATTTAAGCCAGCAACATGAGTAATTTGAACAATTTTTTTTTTAAATGTGGCTTCCAGTCCTTATGTTCTGAAAGATGGTGTTCTTCCTGCCTCTGTGAAAAGACTATGAATACTTCCAGCCTTGCCCAGGCATGAAACTAGCATGAGTCTACCCTACCGTATCAGCCTTGCTTACATAAACTGACCAGAAATACTTCACATTAGTATTGCTGTTGGCAGAAAGAAAAACAAAAGCAATACAAATAGTCCAGAAAGCCACCACAGTTATTTTCAGAGAATATGTAACACATGGCAAGACAGAATCTGTGGGGTTCACCAGATATAATGGGGGGAAGGGTGGAGGGGTGGGAAGGGAAGGAAAGAAAAAGAAAAGGTATCTCATTAATGCATCAGCCCAGCAATCTGCTAGGTAAGTCACGGCATCTATTCTTTACAGAAGGCACACAGAAACAGCTATAGCTGGTCACTTTCAGAAAAGTCAGTAAAGTCAGTACAATTACAAGAAACTTTAACTTCTATACAAATTCATGATGGAAAAAAAAAAAAGAAAAAGAAAAAAAAAAAAAAAAGAAGAAGAATAAATATCAGCAGGACAAGCTTTTATATCTCCATTATTGCCCCTAAAATTATCAAAACAGAAATCTCATAGACCACCAAAACACAGACTGTGAAAGAATAGCACCCTTAATTGCATGAATGCTCCATGTCAGAATTCTTTCCAGTCTCAAAATAAGAAGGGAGCAACGAGACAAGTAAGTTTTTAAAGGGTAAAATAAATCTTCAACATCTACAACCTCCATTTATTGGAAGCTCTTCCTCTTTATCCTCTTACCTTGCCTGGGACAAGGAATACACTGCACTAGGAGTACACAAGGCCTGTCGGTATGCCCCCTCACAGCTCCCCTTTGCTTACATTTTAGGGTACTTATAGAAGCACAATAACAAGACACGTTATATACATGCATAACAATATAAACGTCATACATATATATGTATATTAAACATGTAAACATTATAAACATGCATACAAAATACACATGGATATACACTTATATATAATATCAACTACGCACACACATATAAAACACAGCCATGTCCACAGCATTTATTCCTTCCCTGGCAGTTACTTTTTCATTCAATTATCCTAGCAAAATTAGACCTACAAACAAAAGGAGCTGTTGAGTGATTGTCAAAACTCTCCATGCTATAGCACTAATGACAATAATTGAAGGTAGAGAGGAAGAAAGAAATTAACTTCTTATTTAAGGATGTAAAATACTGTCTGCCCCTCGTTCCTCTTTATAAAAAGAAAAATTGCAGAGTCACATTTACGGTCTGTGATAGAACAGTCAATTTCTAAGCCACAGATTCTGAAACCTCATTTTCTATAACCAGTAATGGTCTACTGAGAAAATTACACCAAATTACAGAAATATGGAACATCCTTATTAGAAAAATATTGCAATAGGTAACTTGGGTTTTCTCCAAGTCTTCATGAAACCAATTTAGTATTTGTCAAATGATAATTTATAAATCTTACCTGTTTAGTTCTTGAAGTTGCCTTGGGCAACAGACTTGCTGACAAAACTGATGCAAATGGAGAACAGCACAGCTCAGGAAAAGGATTTGGAATTGAAGGGATTTCCAAAGTCTTGCCGTCTGTCTTTTTTCTCCTGTTCAATAAAACACAGAATAATAACTATCACAAAAGCTGCCACTGAAATTGCAGGAAGCAACTACATTGTGTGCCATGCTAAGGCACCAAGATCCCGAGAGTTGCTGGTTGCAGCAATTAGCTTTTTTGTGCAGTTATTTTTTATCAGTAGGCTGAATCTATTAACATACAGTGCTTAACTCTACTTGAAAGCAATCCAAGTATTCAGCTCTGAATATAAAGTTGTTTGAATACGGGTAAGTCTTTGCAGAGTAAGAGCACGGATATATTTATATTGGCTCCTAAGGACATTGGTAAATATTTTGTTGTTCCTGTATTCATGCCATTCCCTATGTACAAATATTACGATAGCAGACGCATGTAACTTCTCAGTCATACTTCCCATGCACATCGCAACTATATATTCATCAAATTGAAACTTCCCCCCCCCCCCCCAGAATCAGGAGTCAAAGTGATTGACAAGACACAACAGTGCAGAGCAATACACTCATTTCTGTCTCCAATTGCTTTTGTGTTTAATCTCCTTAGCTCCACCACAAAACAAATGTCTCAGTAGTTTCTGGCGACTTAAATCTAATTGTGTCACAAATATCAGCAAGCAGCACTTGCAAGAGTTGGAAAGATAATCACTACTGTACTTGCAGAAGAGCTCCATTAGGCACTGGCTCAGAGCACTGCATTAATAACATGGTGATGATGCTGTGCTACAGAACACAGCTGTCACACAAAAAATTATCAGGGAGCACTTTTTCTGCTTGATTTCATTTGGGGAGCAGAACCCCAAACACCCCAGGTATTTTAGCCTGCCAACATGTAATTAGACCCTTCTGCACATGTGAGCTGATAGCTCCAAGCTTGATATTTAACTTCAGTACATTCATCATCGTTGTTCTCGATGTTGCATACTGATTGGTATAAAAGTGTGGAAAGCCATCAGAGTACAGTAGCAGTGCAGAACAGCAATGATTCTCTTTCTGGAAACCCACACAGTACATTCACTTAAAGTGGTATGAAGCACTAAGAAAGAGTGAAAACTTATTGTATGCAATCCTTCAATACATCCTGCGCTCCAGTCTACCAAAATCGATCAGATGCGCCATGAAACCTCACACGTTCCTCGCCCAAAACCAGAGCTCTTCGCCTTAAGGTCCAGCCCCAGCGTCCCCAGCCCGGCGGCACGAACAGGCTCGCTCCGCCCGGCGCTGCCCGCAGCCGCTGTCTATCGAGGAGCGGCTCGCTTCGCTCTGAGCGGGCAACGCCGCCTCCCTTCACCTCAAACAGGGAAACCTCTTTTAAGAACTGGGGACAGCGGGAGACTCGCCCGCAGCGGGAGATGCTCCGCATCGACCGCATTTCATAAAACCTCACCTAGCAACTTTTCAGCGTGCTCCGCTGGGAAGAAGCCGGGACCGGGAGCCCTCCCGCCCGCCTTTAACTCTCTCCTCAGCGCCAGCCTCTCTCGCGGCGGAGCTGAGCATTTGCAGCACCGCGTGGCAACTTCGCACCCCGCGCAAGCCCTGCCGTGCCGGGCCGCCCCGCCCTCCGCAGCGCCCTCCCGGCGGCCCAAAGCCTCACCTGTCGGGGGGCGGCGGCGGCTCCCCGCTCGGAGCCCGGGGGAGCGGCCTCGGGGAGCGCAGCGCGCCGCGAGAGCCGGCACCCGCGGGGTCTGCCGCCCGCCCGGCGTCGGGCGGTGCACCGGGCCGCGGGGCGGCCATCGGCGGCGGGGACGTCCCGGCTGCACGTCGGCCAGCGGCCCCGGTGCCGCCGGGCGGAGGCTGCTCTGCCGCGGAGGAGGGAGGAGGTGGAGGGGAGGGGGTAAGCGCCGCCCGGGCGGCGAGCCGTACCGAGCGCCTTCCCCGCACACACGTGCGCGGGCGGCGGCGGGGGCGGGCGGCCGCCGGCTCCGCGCCGCAGCGGGCAGGAGGGGGAGGCGGCGACCCGTGCCCTCCCGGCTGCTTCCTCCATGGCGGCGGGACCGGGCGGCACGGGCAGGTGCGCGGCCCTGGAGCCCTCCCCGCCTCCCTCGTGGCATCGGGACGGGCCGTCGCAGTGGGAGGGGGCGCCCCGCTCCGCGCCTCTGGAGGTGGCGCGTGGCCGAGCAGCGCCCGACGGCAGCAACGGCCCCGGGTACCGCCCGCCGCGGGGCTCGGCCTCTGCGCCTCATCGCTGAGGTAAAGCTTCACGATCGGGACCCGCCGCTGCTGCCGTCTGCGGCCAGCCTGCCCCGGCAGCGTGCTCAGCGTCTTGCAGGTCATTAACTGAGCTGCCCGGTCCCTCTGTGAGGTCGGGAATTGACGATTACGCCTCGCAGAAATGTGAAGTGAGTAAAGCTGGGAAATAAAGCCATTACCTTAACGCCGAGCTGGCAGCTTGGGTAAGAACTGCGTTCCCAGGTGGGCCAAGGGCGACGCGCATTCGGCCTCAGCTCGCCCGGAGCGGAGCAGGAAGGTTGCTCCTTGAGGGGAAGCTCCGGCTGTGCTTCAGCTACACGCGATGCCATCCCCGTGGCAGTTCCACTGCTGTTCTTACCAGCGTTCATCCCAATATAAAGTAAAAATACCCCCTTGCTGCACGAAGAACAGTTTCACAGCACGAAGCGGAATGCATAAAATCACGTAAGCCATTGAATAGGATAGAAAGGTAAAATAATTCAGAGGTTGGGCTCAAGCCCTGGAAGAAACAGCTGTATGTAGAAACCTGATTTTCATTGGCTTGCTCAGAAGCAGAGCTGACATCTCAGACTGGTGAGACTAGAGAGTGCTTTGGGATAAACGTGTTTTTCTGTTTTCATGAGCCCACTGAAGAAATCCTCACACGCAAGCCAAATTTTTCAATAGGAGAAAGACATGGGTTGTTGTTTTTCCTTCCTGAAATAGAAGCAATAATCACAGATTTCATTTTAGCTGAGTTGCAGATGATTTTGCAGGACTTTTTTTTTTCAATGAAACTAAGGATCCCTTGTCTTCAGAACAGTTCATTCTGTGTTCTGCTGACAGCAGAAGTGCAAGTGTGAGTTGATTGAGAATTCTTATATACAGAGACTGGCAGACAGATCTGGAATTTTACACTGCCGGATGATTGATTTGGTTTGTTTGTTGCTTGCAAAGAGCTATCTTTTTATACGTTTGCGCAGGCCAGACTAATCCTGTCTAACAGATTCACTGGTGTATATATATGTGGCATACAAAGCTTCACTTTCTGCAAAAGATTAGCAAGAAGGACAACTGCGTGTGTGTTCTGGGTAGAAAACTGGGCTCAGGAAGAGATAAGAAACTTCAAGCAGCTATCAGCTTTTAAAAAGTTCATCCAGGAAGGGAAAGTTTGAGGTTTTCATCCTGTCTGGGCAACTTATTTTGTAGCTACAAATTGATATACATGGTAAACTTCTGTGCCTTAGGCTCTGTCGTGTAATTGGTTTTAAATGGAAAGCAAATAGAAAAAACACAATTAGAATATTATCAAATAAATACTTACTTGCTTCAAAATAACTTTGCTGGGTTTCTAATGAGTCACGGCAGCAAAAGAGCCCTTACATAAAAAGATCAAAAAAATGAGCCACTATTATAATTTCACTTGAATGTAGTAATTTAAGAAACAATCCTCTTATAGACCGTCCTTGTGCCTTCTGCTTTCTGTGCACACACAAGAAAATGCAGTCATCACAAAGCTGAGGCACAGAAGGACCTCAGGGATTGCTTCAGTGTAGCATAGGAAGCGTTGTGCAGATGAGAATGTGGAACTAGTTTCTTCTGACTTACTTTCTCCTTTTGAATCCCCATAAGAGATATTGCTAGAGTTTGACTGAAGGAATCTGGGAGCATCTGACCTAGACTCTGTTTGAGAGTAACATTTTAATTCTCTCTTTGAACAAGTACAAACCCAGAACAATTAATAATGCTGGTAATAAAAGGCAAGCAGATTTCTGCTAACTCCTAGCACCAAAGTACTTCTCGAACTGTGTGAATTGGCTTCATTTGTGTCATGAACACAAGTAAGCTGCCTGGTCTGCTTTTTGGCACTTAGAATGAGGGCTGTTCTTCTGCAGAAGCTAACATATATTTCCCCAAAGCCTCATTTCTGTGCACGCTTCTACCTTTGACTCAGTTTGTTTTCTCTCTAAAAATGTCAGATTTTTGTTAGTCCTTGTGAGATCCAGGTGTTTCTCAAGTTAAATTAAAAATACATCCTGAAAAACAGATTCAAGCTATTCAGTATGCACCCCACTTTCAGAAAATCAAGCTCTTCAGTTCTCAAAAGCCCATATGCTATTTAGAACCACAGCACTTGATTAACGTGATAAAATTACGCCTTTAATTAGAGTAAACTTTCACAGTTATTACTGACAAAGTTTTAAAAATCCAAACTATCGGTGATTATCTCTAAAAACCGTGAAGGATTTTCATTGGGTTTTTTCATTTCCCCCTTCCACACGTTACCGCTTGCTTTAATCAAAGTGTTTTGTCTGTGGTTTTATTTTTAAACTTGTCTGAAAAACGTGGCTATAATTTGTTAAAGATGGTTACACACAGATAAACAGTACCACACCTCTACACCATCCTGTGTCAAAGTAGCAATAGCAAGGAATTGTTTCTACTGAACCTACTAGATTGAAACAATGTAAGTAGGTTGTTTTTCCAGTGCAAGGCTATAACCACGCTCAAGTCTTATCTCCCAGTGTTTCCTCCATCTGTAATTTTTGTGACTTTATTGTATCAGTGCACTCAGAATATGCTAAATACGCATTATATTTTCTTCCTTGTGGTCCTGGTCTACAAGGAAGAAAGGAACTGTGACAGTGACACTGCACCTTCTTGAGCACTTTGGAAGCTCATTTTTAGCTTTGACAACTGGCCCATCTGTTTGGGCAGTACTTGGGGAGAGCCAAATATATCCCATGAACGCTCAGAGATATCAGTAGCTAACTTCTTGGCAGTCATGCATAACTCTTTGAAAGTTTATCTGTGGTTGAATGTTTTGAAGGAGTTTAGTTTTGCCCGTTGTTATAGCTGACACTGAATGTTAGGTTTAGAATTACTGCTAAAATGTGTAATCTTTCATTGCAGATAAAGAATAGGTTCCAAGGGATTAAATCAGTAATGCCGAGCCCAGTAGTTTCCAGGAGCTGCTCTTCAGACTAATCTGAAACCTCCCTCCTCTATGCATGCTTGCACAAACCACAGCACAGTAATGCTTCCCCCAGCTTAATGTTCTCCTTCTGCACTTACTATCACGAAGCAGATTTGTGCTGTGTTTTGTTACTTAGTTTGGGCTTGGGACTTTTCCCCATTAAAAAATATGAGTACTTAAGTGTACTTTTATAAGAAACTTGAGTATAGGGGTGGATTTTACTGCCAGCTTTGACAACAGTGCTGTTTCAACAGCAGGTTCTGTGATTTCCTGCAACAGCTTTGTCCTCAGACCAGAACATCTCCTTGCTGGAACTTTCCCTTGAACTGCAACACAAGAACGGAATTAAATTCACTGCAGGGTTTTGAGGATGATGCCTTTCAACTCAATCAAATCAAGACGAGAACTAATGATTTCAGAAATAGGTCTTTGTAGCTAAAAGCAAAAAAATTAGGTTTGGTGTAGGAATGAGTGGGTGTTATGTAGATGTCAGATGCAGGTCAGACAAAATGACATACCAGCTTCTGCTACCTCAGTCTAAAGTTGTATGAAAGCAGTCATTCAGTGGCATCTATAATAGACTGTACGCTAGCTGATGTGATTTGCACTGGCCAACCTTGAAAATCTCGAGTGCACAAAGTTCCATTCTAAATAGAGAGAACTGTGAAAGATCCAGGTGAATGTTACATGTGGATGGGTTACACTGACTAAGCCTTCATCTAATGGATCTGAATCCAGTAGAGTACATGTATTCTTTTGGGTAGTTATGAACGGATGAACTGCATAATATACTGCTATGGTTGTCTGTGGAACAGAATTGTCAAGTGTCAGGGCACTGCCAAATGTTTGTAATTACAGTATTGCAGAGGAAGAAAAAGTTTTATTTGAATACATTTCTCTGTTCCTATTAATCCCTTGTATACATTTGTGATAACTAATGTTTTCTGAGTGCCTCTGGAATAAATACTTTGAACGGTGAACAACTTTAAATATCACATAGCTGAGAAAATATGTAGTTAAAATTTAAAAGTAGTATTTCACAACAGCAGAGTATTACTGATACTTTTTATATCCTCTTTTCTAGAACTCTTATTTTATACGAAGAACACAATTTCTGGACATATGTATCTTCAGAGTGTCGAACACAAACATATATTTACTATGGAAGGAAGGGTGCATGTTGCTACGCTACCTGATACCATTTGTGTTAATCTGGAGCACACAAATTCAGGTTCCGTGAGGTGAGTTGTTGGGAGATCAAATTAAAGATCCTTTAACAGGAGTCATTTTGTGAAGGGGAAACAAAATACAAGCATTAAGTAAAACAAAACAAAACAAAACAAAACCACCGAGGAATGTAGTGATAAAAGGAGAGCTTTTTACAAAACAGCCACACCGCTCCTAAATCCCAGCCATTTCTGAGCTGCTGCCAAGGACTCTGAAGCAATAGTACCAAAGCTTATCTTCTGACATGCATAAAGAGGAAGGGAGATGGAGAACTTCTTAAGGCAAAATAAATAAATAAATAAATATGTGGTCAGACTCACATAGACTAGCATTTAAATTCTGCTATCAAAGTACACGTTTGGTACAATAAATCTATAGTCAAAATGAATTATGTATGTTGGAAAAAATGATGTACAGTGACTCATCTACTTAAATGTAGGCTTCTACTACTAATTCTACTACTAATTTAGATACCTATTCTACCTTGTCCTAGGGAAATGGGTTTCGTGTTTGTCCGCTGTCATATGTGACAGCCCAGTGTGCATTTTAGCTATTGTTGAAATAGATACAGATTGTCTATGAGCTTATGAAAATAATTGAAATTCTACTAATTCTTCAACATTTTTTTCTTCAAAAGTCACAAGAATAACTTAGCCCAGATTTGCACCCACAAATTTGCACCAGCCCTAACACAGCAAAGCAATTTTAAGTGAACATGCCTACATTTGTGCAATTTAGAGTGCTTTGAAAATGGGCTCTGGAATGGAAAGCTTTGCCAGACATTAATGATGCAGAAATTACACCACTTTCAAATAACATAAAGTAAAACAAACATTTATCTGACCAGCTGGAATTCCTAAGGTACTGCAAATATTGGACAGTATCTGCCACTATCTTAATACATCCCCTGATAGGACATCTTTGTGATGAATGAACCCTCCAAGGTTAACACATAGAAATGGTGTGTGCTCTGTCACTGAAGTGACAATATTGAATAAACCTTTGAAAAGCAACCCGCTGTTCATGTTTTAAAAGCATTGAGCTGACTGGTTGGAATTTATTGCATTAAGAAGTTTTCATGCAGAATTAAGGAACACTATGTAACAACAACAATCTCAGCACTTACTATGAACATCATTGTCACAAAATCAGTACACCTAACATTTTAGTGTGTTAGTTCCGTTCCTGCAGATGAGCAAACATTTGCACCTTTATGTCTTTGAAAACTAGCAGTAAGTATGTATTTAAAGTATCTGACTTTGCATGATACCAGAATAGTGAAATGATTTAACACAGCCAGAGACAGAACTCCAGAGTTCAGTTAAAAGCCAACTACGGCTCTTAGTATTGACAGCCATTCTAGAAGAACTTTTTGTATCCTGTGACTGCACTGGAAAACTAGGGAGAACTCCTGACTTAGGTAACTCAAATTTGACAGTGCAATTCATTTGCTAAGTGACTTTCACAAGATCTAGTGGAATTTGTGGCTGAGCAAGGAATACAGACTGCAAGTCCAAAATTAGTACGCTAGCAATCAGGCCATCCGCCTTTGCAACTATAATAAAGGTTTCTTCTTTCTAAAAATAAGGTAAAATATATTAATACCTCAGTACTCCTGACAGTAAGCTCTGAGGCTGGTATAAAAGGTGATTTTGCATTGAGCTGCAAAAATAAAGTACATTTGCCTTCGTTTTCAGGTTTACTTAAGCAGTGTTAAGCAGTGCTCTGGAGTTGTTCAATGCCACTTTATTTTAAAAGCTTTTTTTTTTTTTTTTTTTTTTTAATAGTATTCGTTTTTTAATAGTATTAATGTTAAGAAAACTATACAAATGTATAGAAAACTGTCATAGGCCTCTGCCCAAGAAATCAGAAAAGCCAGATGGTGCTGCTGAAATGTCTTAACCATTCAAACATACATATGTTGCTCTGAAAGTAATGCCTCCTACTTATTTCCATGGAAACTAAAAGTTACAAAGACCACAATAATACTATTTGGTAGAGCAAATTCTCAGCTACAAAACACTGTTTTCCAACATAGTCTTCCCCATTATCTGTTCATTTTCAGCAGCAATGAACAAGAGCCTGCATTCTGCACTCATAAAAATCTGCTTGCCCATCTAGAATGTGGATTTTCTTACACATCACTGACACCACTGCTGAAACACATCACACACCACCTCACTGTACTCACATCTACTGTTTATTCTCCAGAAATGTTCAGCAAGCATCAGTGAATGTCAATGGGTGCCATTTTTTCTGCATGGAAGAATTCAGTGACCTTCGTTTCATACACGCTTCCATGTCAGATGCCATTTTGTCAGACTGCCTCTCTGTCATATCTGTCACATAAAATGTAATAGAGTATTGCTGGGAAGGTTCAACCTCTACTGCCATACCACCATCAACATCTGCCAACATAATAAAACAGGAGATATTTTGCTGTGAGCCAACATAGTAAAACAGGAGGCATTACTTTCAGAACAGCCCTAAAGTGTGGTGCATGTTGGATGGTGCCTTGACTAAATTCTTATTTACATTCTGTGAACCTGCATGATCTCAGTGGGAGAAGGTATTTTTCAGTATATCTGGAAGTAGCCCATTGCGTATTGCATTCAGCGCAATGTAATGCAGTTCAGCTATCAGCGAATAGGGTTAATTTTTGCATGGGCTGCTTTGCTTGACTGCAACTTAGATTCAGGCAAAAATGGATGCACAGTTTCTACAGTGTTGTGAGTTTCCATGAGCAATAAAATTTACCATCTAAATATGACACCAGTCTTCTTTCAAAGTGGCTTTAAAAGAAACATATACTCCACTCTCTTTTATTAGGATAGTATTTAGAGAACATTTCTCCTTTTGCTTATTTGAATGGAAAATCTACTACTAAGTAATTTGTTAAGACATTAAAAAGCCATTTTCTACAGATAGTTTGGCTGGCTCTCAAGCAAGGACGTAGGCTTCTATTATAACATATTGGGAGCTTTTAAAACAAAAGCAATTCATAATAAATTTATTCAAATTGACACATTTTTGGTTACAGTGCCTTCATTATTTCTTCCGAGTTATGAAACATAAATTATATCATTGTAACCACAACACCAGTCAAGGGAATCTAATTTGCTGTGAAGGATGTTTGTGAAGTCACCATGTAGTTAAAGGCATACATTCCACCATTTTCCTGCACCAGTTTTTCTATTAGTATTATTCCAGCCAATACAGTGGTGTTATACCCTCATTACATTTTACATTTAAATACATTCTTACACAGCAGTCTCTAAAATATACGTAGCTACAGAACAAATCGGAAATAATTATACCATTAAAATCTATTAGGTGTATATTGAAGTGTATTACAGATTAGTTTGTTTAGTTCAAACACTTTCTGTTTAAGCAGTATGTACATTTTTTCATCATAGTTAGCTAACTAGCCAATATCTTATTCAATTCAAATTAAAGCTGAATTAAACTTAACACAGAATTCCCAAATCACAAGAACAGAATCATTGAAGTGATCAACGTAAATGAAAAAAAAAAAAAAAAAAAAAAAAAAAAGATTTTAAAGCAAAATGAAAAGGTTCTCCATAAGTATTTTTTCTCTCTTAATTTGTTGAATTCTTCTAACAAAATGCAGTGATTTTTATAAAGGAGCAGAAAGCCTCTTTTACATCTTCCTAGGATGGATTTTTTTCTCTCACTTTGTTATCAGAAATCAAAGCCTGGGCTGCAATTATTAAAGGTCTGAATTTGCATTTTTCAGCAATCCAGAGAAATGAGAACAGCTTTTGTTATGATCGTTATCATTATGAAGTTCCTTGTCTGCACTTCTAACAAAGTTGTTGGTCACCTGTTTGTTACATGTCTTTCCAGTTATCAGATTAACTCATAGTAAATCAAAAAGAACACCAGATTAAAATGATAGCTTCATATGTTCACAGATGGTAAACTCTCTATAACTGAATCGACTGGATGCAGTGCCTAGTGCTAGCAGCTAGCACAGGAAATTTGCAGAAGCTAAAAATACAGTGATGGACTTATTTGTAAATAGCTGATAGGACTTTGACTCCAAACTGTTCTCGTTTCACCAGTCCTCCTTGTTGAGGCAGCTAGACTACACAGCCTCCTAGAACTGAAAACTGACCTCTCAAGCTTACTATGTATTGAAGAGCTGTTTGAGGAAGAATGTTAAAAGACACAATGGCTCTTAATTGGCCTGAAATACTTGTGCGGACTAACCTGAGAATAGAGTGCAAAATTCCTTCTGGAGGGAGGAATTAGTGGGAGGCCTAGGCTATCTTTGCCAAAAATCAGACACATTCAGATTATTGATTAACTGAGCTGATGGAGTAAAATAGGCAACCCCAGCCTTTCTCTGTAAATGAATATCTACTGACCTGCCTTGGATCATCTCCAAAGCCAGCTCAAGCATAGATCCACTGAAATGGTGTCTCAGAAGCTCATCTTCTATCTAAGTACCTGACAGGAAAAAATGAAAGCCAAGCAGAGATTTACTGTTCCGTAGGGAAGTTTGGAATGTGGTTAGGTGATTATTTTACTTACACTTTTCCCTTACAAAGATTATTTACTCGGTTGTCTTTTTGTTTGCTTCTTTGTTCTTCTCTTGGGGATCAGATGTCAGTACATCCCTCGTCTTGGTGTGGAGACAGCCTGTAAAGATGAAGACTTGCATATCACCCTCTGGTAAGTCTCAGCCCTGCATAGATGCAAAAGAAAGCTGTTGCTTCAGCAGTACTGTGGAAGACTGCAGTGAAAGACTACAGCTGCTGACAGTGTTTTTGCCACTGGCAGCCTTTTAAAGAACCTTCACCAAAGGGCCTGGGCAGCAACTGCCCCCGTTCAGTCCACTGCAATGTAAACCAGGAGAAATGAAGTCTGGTCTTGGGTCCTCACACTTTTGTAATGCTTTGGAAATGAGACAAGATTAACTTTCTCTGCAGAGGCTGTCAAATAATCAACACAGTGGGAATACTTGCTGTTTTTCCATGTCCTGCACAAGCTGCCATATGTAAGCTCAGACAGATATTGAGAGAAAAGCTGAAAGACAGCATCTACATTTTCTGTGCATTCCCTCCCTCTTTGGCTGCTGCTGGCATGGTCACACTTCCCAAAGCTCTTGGTCCACCTTCCTTTACTCTATATGCAGAGTGAGTACGGGATGTACTAGAAGGGCCACCCAAAAGGAGTGAATTCTGAGCATGCTGAATGAATGTGGATTGCCACTTGGCAGCAGCCATATAGAACAACTGAGGTATTGCCATTATTTACAGAGTTCAGAGAGTTAGTGCTTTCCCAGTGTCCAGCTGCTGCATAACTAGGGAAAAAGAAGTAATCTGAAAGGTATTGTAATTTGTTTTCATATCGGGATTCCATTTTTCAGAGAATAATATGATATATCAAATTTTGACCCTTTGCAAACAGGCTTCAAAATAAATTGACTGTTGCGTAAAAAACTAAATTTAATGTTTACAGTGTAATTTGTCACTGGAATGGAAACTCAATTAGAGTCTCAATGATTTACTAAAGGCATTTTAAACATAATGTCCAAATAATACTACACAAATTAAACATGGTGTAATTGAGTGAGCCACTAAGTGGCTCATCAATGTTGATTCATGTGAAAATCATGCAGATTTTACTGATCATTATGCATTCATTCAGTACTAATACAGATACCACATGTGCTTCTATAGTGATTCCACTGTTACTCAGCATTCTTTAAGTTTTAATGTACCATTAAGAAGGTATCAAAACTCATCTAAAAATACCACCACAAAGGTAATTCATTTGAAGACAGAGAAGCATAATTCACATTAACATTGAAATACAAAGTAAGTCAATAATGAATCAGCAGAAATACTTTAGGAAAAAC
Source organism: Excalfactoria chinensis (assembly GCF_039878825.1). Taxonomy (NCBI): domain Eukaryota; kingdom Metazoa; phylum Chordata; class Aves; order Galliformes; family Phasianidae; genus Excalfactoria; species Excalfactoria chinensis. Next base: position 15,882,065 of record NC_092831.1, read on the forward strand.
TCTGTGTTTAAATGCAAATAAGGCCAGAACAAATATTTGCAGTATAAGCACTCTCTGTGTTCCAGAATTCTGGGCAGTTAGCAGCATTTCTGTGTAAAAGTGACCATGCAGGTAAGTACATGGCCTTCATTCATCTGGTGCTGTACACTAACCTTCAGTATAGGCATTCATTACAGTAGGAATATTATTTTTAAGAAGAGTGCAAACAACGGCCACATTACCTACCGTATTCAGTTTGGATGGAGTGAAAGGAGATGAGAAAACCACAGCAATGTTAGCAGCTTCTGCAAAGCTCCCTCTTTGTCACATTTTTTGCCTGCAAGGCTTTGTGTGCTTCTGCTAGCAAAATGTTTTTCCACAAGTGAACTCTAACATATAAGTACAGGTCAGTCAGTCTCACCTCAGTGCTTGGCAAATTCATGCTGCGGACCCTCCTGAAAACTATATTAAGGCACATGGAAAACAAAGAGGTGTCTGGTGACGGCCAACATGGCTTCACTACGGGCAAATCAAGCCCAACAAATTTAGTGATCTTCTATAATGGCATTACAGCATTGGATAAGATCAACTGATGCCTTCTACCTGGACTTGTGCAAAACATTTGACACTGTCCCTCATGACATCCTTGTCGTTAAAGGATTTCAGAAGGTGAATCTTTTTTTAAAAGGCCCTTTTAAAAAGTGTTAACAGTACAGATATCCTTGAAGTGAGGCACCTGACCATGTAAGTGCATGGATATCCATTTTTCTCCCAGTCCTCTACAATTTAAAAGGAAATAACTTGTGATCCACTTCTTCAGCCTTTGTTTCACCCTCTTTGCATCACATAGGCATTGGAGTTTAGAAGTACAGCAGCTTGGCACACTGTAGGAGCTTGCTTTGTATGTGAACGTTACGCCTGCAAGTGTGCCCTTATGTGATCCATATTTGTGTACTTCAGTAAGTTTCAGAGCATTTAACTGACTTGCAGCATTTGAAGAAATTGAACAGTTTCTGCTGACAGGATCAAGCATGTCTAGCCAAAGTTAGTTCAAACGTTTCATTTAGAAAATTGTCATCAATATTACAATGGATTATTTTCACTTTCTGTTAAATCAGAGAGAAACTTATTTCACAGTTGCTTAAGGATTTATGTTTTCGCCCTTGCTTTACCTCTTCAGTGGAGCCGTTGAGTCTTAGTTCTTGCTCAGGAGCACACATTAAAATAGAAGGGGAAACATATAGGGAGACAAACACACACAGCTGGGGGGAAACGAAGTTGACTCCAGTAGTAGCTTATTCATTATTTTTGTCATTAGAAATACATCAACCATTAGGAAGTCTGCTAGTGGTTAATGAGCAGTAGCACTAGTACACCAAGTACACTCGTACTTGGCAAATAGCCACTGTTGGACAGATTTATTCAACTATTTCTGCAACTGCAGCTTTTGTGGTCTTAGATCTCCCCCTGCACTGAGACGGGCATCAGTTCTTTACCCCTGTGGATGTTCAGTATTGCACATGAAGGCTCGTTACTTAAAATCCCCATTCTTGTATTTTATCACATTTGAAAATTTAGTTCTATGCACTCTACTGTGTTACTGTGTTCTTACTGCTCTGGCTATGATGATATTAAATATCACAAGCTAAGCAAGGTCAGTCCAGCTTAGTACTCTGAGCAAAAGCTTCAAGCAAGCATCTTTACCCTCCGTGTGATACAAGAGAGATTTGCTTTGAAGACAAAAATAGGAGGTCTGAGAGGTCTGTTCACATGATGTGACCATTTAGTTACACCAAGGTGAAACACTCAGCTCTCCTGACAGACTGCATTCTAAATAATTGTATTTTCCATACCCAACTTTCAACATTTGCAAAAGATTCATCTATGTCATTTTAGTGCTAGTCTACACCTGGGAGAGATGTACAAAACAATTGCTACAAACATTTCAGCTTCAGTGTTTCAAACCAGTGGAATCCTTATCTGAAAGTAAGGGCTATCAGCCAGTAAGCTTCTTTAAAGCCCTCACATAGCCTTTGTTCCGTGTTCTCTCCTTTGGACCTCTGTATCAGGTTATTTCACACTTAGCAAAATTCTGTAATGAGCACACTGATGCAAAGAATGCACTGTTCTTTTTCCCATTCTTATCTGTTAGAATTTAAATAACTGAATACTACATGAAAGTAAGATACTATTTTAAACCATCAAACCTTATGCAATAATATAACCCCATGCAGTACTCTGCATTAAGCTTATGATTTATGATCTTCACGTATAGAATGTAAATAATGACTAATTCAAAGTTGGTTGTTTTTTTTTTGTGGGAAGTCACTTTAATGGTTAATTTTTCTCTTATTGGAAATGTTGACCTTCTTATGCGAGTCTTAATGCTCTGACTCCCATTAGTGTCAGCAGGACACTAATTTATAAATCAGAGCAGGCTTAAATTTACACCTAAGAAATGAACAGAGACAGCTGTAAAGGAGTGATGATGACTCTAGAACAGAGAAACAGCTTAATATTTCAAGAATCACTGACCCAGTGGAGACATCCTTAGGTGCTGTCCTAGTTCATTTAGCAAGAGAATGTCTAATCAAAGCCCCTGCGTAACTTAAGTGACATTATTTCATTAATTAATCTGATTAGGTCCACCTGACTACATACTGTGAGACATCCAGGGATCCTTCACACTTGAAGATGTGAAAATATCTTATCAATTACACATTTGTTCAACATTTAAGTTCAATATGAAATTCAGATGTGAAAGAAATCCACCATTGCTTGACATTATCTGAACACAGCAACAGAAGAAACAGAACCCCTACATTAACAATTGCTCTGCTTTTAACGTTTAACTGGAAACTTTCTCATCTTTGAAGACTAATGAACATTACTTAATGAACATTTCTTAGCACACTACAAATTTTTGTATTCGTGGTAAACTGAATTATAGGAGACTTCTGGGGATTTACAGTTCATTTAAAACAATACAACTGGATACCACAACAGCTGCATAAAAATGCAGATAAATCAGATGGTTAAACTGCTAAGTGCTCGATAGATAGGTAAATACTTCTGAATATTCCAGCTGGTGATCTGTCTCCAGTTTTTGACACTAAATTACTAAGGGAATATAATATTTAATTCATACATGGCACATGGTTAGGTATACTAAGAGGAACCATGTCAACACAATAAAATTAAAATAATCTTTCAGGTTTTGCAATTTAGATATTTCATTTTATTCTCTGCAAGGAGAAGGACCAAGAGAAAGGTCAATCAGCAAGGTATGTTTTTCTGAAGGAGTTCAAACTGATCTTAAAGCTTCCCCTTCCTTATCAAAAACTCCCTTGCCTCTTGAGGGGTACTTATAACTGAGTAACACTTGGGTCACTAAAACATGCAAAATCATTTCCCAATTCAGTTATATGTAGATTGATCTGAAAGGAATGCCTCCAACTTGTTTCCGTGGAAACTACAACAGATACAAAAGCACAACAGCAATGCTTGATAGAGCAAATTCTCAGCTATGAAACACTACTCTTTAACATAGTCACTACCTTATTAGCTATGCATTTTCACCAGTGATGAACATCCATTACCAAGAACGTGTGATCCCATGCCTCATAGTCCATATATCCACATCACTTTAATGACTGATGGCATTCCTTCATCTTAGAAATCTTCATGCTACATGCCACAGTATGCTAGGGAACAAATCACAAGTAGTGAGCAAAAACTAAAGCAATGAATACTAAATATATTTCCTAGAATGGCAACATCCAGTGGTTTAACTGCTTTCATCTGCAAATTTGAGACCTCTTGGCTTGGTCTCACGGCCTCTTGTCACCACTGATGATTTCCAAATATTCCCTCATGATGAATTAAGCTCTCCGAGCAAAACAGCTTTCCTTTTCCAGGTATCTCTTAATTGTATCAATTAAAGTAGTCTTGATTTTATTCTTCCACAGAGTAAATAAAAGTATAAGCTTTAATAACTAAAAAATTTGTTTTAACTACTAGTTTTTCCCCCATCCATCCTTTACTTACAAAGCCTTAAAGACAGAATCAGAGCAAGATCTTCTTGTGCTATACCAATATCTGCTGTTTCATGATGAAAAGAAATGCATGTCTTCACTAGGGTCTGTTATTATGTCCATATAATTATACTGACATACCATTTACTGCAGAGTCCTTCATTTTCTTCCCCAAACAGTTCGTCTACTGTTCAAAAGCAGCAAGAGGTACGGCAGAAATAGTTACCTTGTGTTGGAAAGCATCTCTAATACCATTCCCCAAACCAACTATTCTTGGACTCAAAGGAAAACATACAGATATTTTCCATGCACGTAAGGCATCCACAACAAAAATTTACTTCTGCCGAGCTTAGGCTTGCTGTTGCTAGAAAAACTTGCTTTATTACTTAAGAAGATGTTTTGGTTTGAACAATTAACAAACACATCAAGTTAATCACCGAGAGTTTTAATAGAGTTTAAGAAAAAAAAAAGAATCTCTAGCAATATAATAGCAAAATATTAAAATCTTTTACATATATGCTGGGAGAGGGGGGGAAAGGGAAAGTTTTGCTAAACAATATTGCCAGTTAGTAACAGAAAATCTTGCTGAACAAATTCACGGTACTTCTGTGTGTAGACATTTAAGCTAATTACCAAGCAAGTTCAGTTATACAACGAAAAACCCTAAAATTCAGGAAAGATGTTTTTAGTCTTAATCTCTTATTACATACAAATTTGCCTTCAGGAGTTCACATCAAAGGGCAGCACACTTTTAACATGGAGCTCAGAAACAAAATAGTAGTACAGGAGTTAAATGTAAATAAAAGAACAACAAAGCAAGGTTATTTGATCTTTTCCAAAACCCACAACGTTTGGACTCTACACACTTGGTTGAAATAATGAAATATCATGTAGTCTACTGACAGAGATTACATTGTACAAAATAAGATTTAGTCACCTTCTGCAGAGAAAACAAAAGTAGTTTGAGAGCAAATATGTAACCCTCACCCACCCAAGATATAAACAAGACAACTACTTTGCAGTGCAAGCTCTCCCTGCCAGTTACAGATCAGCCTGTTGTACAGGAATGCTTGAAAAATGGAATTCAAATATCACACCAAACACAGATGCTTTGTAGACTGCTAGGAATGTGTTACAGTATTCAAGACTGTCCCTCAAGACATAAAGAAATCAGGAAAGTATGACCCAGTTAGATGCTAGAAAACAACCACCTCTTCTATCTCAATAGTTTCAAGTGAAAGATGAAGTAAAGTAGTGTTTTACAGTCAGACCCCAAAACAGATCTTTTGAACTACCATGTAAGGTTTCCCATTGGAATCAGCCCTTAACTGGAGGCAAGAACAAGGAGGAAAAGGAAGTGGTGGCATGCACTGACAGGGGACTAAGTTGTAGGTGTGGAAATATGAGAGAACAGCAGTGAACACATGTTCATCAGTTCTCTTTATGAATTTTATTTGCTAAAATCTTCTTCAAAAGGTTTCAGCATTAGGTTAACACTGTTTTACTTGTAATCAGTAATTGAGCCTGTACCAGAAAAGTAATGGGATCTGAGATTATTGCACAAAAACCTGGCAGCAAACTAACACCAACCTTTTGAAATGCACATACAGATCAGTTTCTGAAAATGAGTTACACAATGACTCTGAAGTATAAAATAAATATATAGTTAAAGAATAGAAACTAAATATAATTATATTTATTTAAATCCAGCATGAAAATATTTTAATATGGCAAATACCCCAGCACTTGCTGCATATCCACAATCTAGCTATTTCATCATAGACGTGACCCAATTTCCACTCTCTCCCAAAAATGTCTCATCTTGACAAGAACAGCAAAATAGATAAAATATAATAGGAAGCATTTTCTTTTTATATATGCGTATATATATATATAATTTATTTTTTTTTTCATTCCCATTTTGGTATTTAACGCTTAGTCTCTATAAATAGAAGCTCTCCAACACAAGGATGCTTTGTAAGTGTATTATCGTGCTGTTTTAAGATTAAAATATTTTCTATGAACAAGTCCAAAGTACATTCTTATTCAAATACCCAAGTCTACCTTTTTGTAAATTTCATTAAATATCAAAACTGGAATTTGCATTCTATCTGTAAGTGACTATTTAAAAACATATCTAGTTCACAAAAGGCATTGCTCATCTGAGTGCTAGGGAAGCAGTATATACAGTTACTAAGAGAAGATTAGAAACATCATGCAGTGCTACTGTTAAGAAAAGTTTAAGCAGTACAAAAATTTCCAGTAATTTATATCCTGTTTTCTTTCTTTCTTTTAAGATATCTTACTAGGAAAAAATTAAAGGACATTTAAAACCAAAATGCTAATCCCAACTACATCAGCTCAACGAACAAAATCTTTTTTTTTTTCCTTTTTTTTTTTTTTTTTTTTTTAAGAGAAACAAAAGTATTGCATCTTGTTTTCTACTAATTACAAATTTAATTTAACAAAGGAATATAGAGGCAGCATGTGGTAGATTTAAATTCATACAATCTGTTGAAGTAATACACAATTGAAAATTAATGATCTAAAATCCTTAGATTGCTTTAAATCTGTAATTTCAGCACACTACAACTACATTTGTTCTGTCTTGAAGGCTGAAATCATTAAATTTTTGACATTCTTTCCAACATAAGCTGAGATCATCTGCACCTTCTCTTACACCTTTTTAGCAGCATAATCAGCTTGATATAGAGAAAATTATTACCATAATTTACGTATTCTAATAATCTTTTCCAAGGCATCAAAGGAAACCAGTGTCATATTCCTAAACCATTGGACAAATATATACTAATCACTTTCAAAAATTGGTAGTTAAGGTGGCCTATGAAGCAGTAGTAAAGTGCAAAATATTTGGTATAATATCTAATGATTCGCTTTCGCTTCTGTGGAATACAAATGGTTAAGCCTGGCTCTTCCATTGACAGATACAGTGTTTGATGGAGGACCAACCTGGATGGAGGAAAAAAAGAGAAAAAGGAAATATTAACCCAATTTTTACCATGCTGCTGTGTGGAGCACATTACAGGGTATTATCTTAAAGAGAAGTGCAATACTGTTCCTTCAGGTAGTGCTCTTCTCACACAGTGAACCATCTCCTACATCTATTCTAAACAAAGCACATGTGCTACAGAAGTAGCACTAAATATGTTTTTTTAAGTAATTTCAAACCTTTCTGTAAAAACTTCAGTACATAACTATCAAAAACACATAATTTTTTTTTAATCAATCTCGAGACATGGTTGAGAAGAAATACATGAAAAAAATATCATTCCGAACAAATATTTTAAATAAAATGTTGAGCAGAACTGATTTCTAGCAAAATCTGACATTTATTTATGACACAGGAACGTTTCTGCTTTTCACTGTAGTTGAAAAAACCAGTAACTCCAGTTGGAGTTAATGAGAGCCATGCGAGCAACATACCACAGCTCAGAGTTTACTAAACAAAATGAAAACATTCTGAAGAGAAAAATAGTTAAAAAGAAACCTCAGTTGACCCATTTTAGGTTCGTAATTACTGAAGGTCCTATTCAACGCAAAAGGCCAGAAACACAAAAGACTACAGATCTTGGCACCACATACTGACAACTTATTAAGTACAAAAGGGAAAAAAGAGGATTTGGATAGTAGTGCCAGGTTCCTCCTTCCCCCCCTTTTTAGTAAATGACTCCCTCATAGAGCTGCAAGAGCAGAGGATATGGTGAGAGGTAAATGCAGAAGCAGGCACCTGACATCTTTCCCCCATTTTTCTTTGGTTCTTTCCTATATTACAGCATGCTTTTCTTCATGCTTACAGGCTTTCATTCTAATCGGTTTTCCTTAGAAGTACAGCCCTGTCCTCACCCACAGGCCTCTACAGATGCTACATGGGGAAAGAACATCTCCCACTCACAGAAGAGTGAGAGAGGGATGGGGGAAAAAGGTTTTTAGTCATCACCTCGTTCTTCGTAACACCATACGTACACGTACGACTGATAAGGACTGTGTGGGTCACTAAACATCTCTATTAGAAAATAATGAACAAACAATTTTTTTTTGTCTTTGGTCTGTTCGGTATCAGTACATTTCTTGAATTCTGAAAAGCACTTCATAAACTTTATTCTATAAAATACTTGCAAGTTACTGTGTAGCCCATGGATATTTCCCATAGAATCATAAAAGAAAGTTCATACACTATGCAAAATAAATAAAATTAAGTATTACCCACAATGTAATAATGCATTGGAAAAATACCCTAATAAAAATACTTGAAATACATCCACAAGTGGTGCTCTGAAAGTAATGCCTCCTATTTTATTATACTGGCCCATAATATCAGAGGCAGATGGTGGTGGTATGGTTGAACCTTCCCACCTATCTTGTGTTACATTTTCTTACATTTTGTATTTTCATTAACACGTTTTCTAAGTGGCTTGTGGTTAGTGATACACAGTAGTTAGAAGCAATGCTACAGCACATTATGTACCACTCTTACTGACTACTAGTTCAGCATGCTTATCAAGCTGTGGACAAGTTATGCATTTTTATAACCTTTCCAGGAAACAGCTTTCCTATTCAGGATAGAAATACCAGGAGATGCGTAAGTCTCAGAGAGGCTGTTGTAGTGCAACGCTGAATCAAAACCTCACATATTTAAAAAAGGCTATTCTAATATCTAACCATCAACTGACATGTTGTGATTGTAAGGGAAATCAAACATTTCCATTAAAGACAATTTAAAAATACCCTCACATCCACCCACAACACTTTACTTGAATATAAGCAAGTTTCAAGTGGGAAAGGGAAAAAAAACAAAACCTACTGAGTTTCCAAAGTTTCTGCAATGAGAAATTATTCTTCAATATAGAATGCAAAATATTAATGCTGAGTCTATGCTGAGTTTTGTGTGAGACTATCATTAAATTGTCTGGTTCAAATTTAAAACAATAGATTTTTAAAGTCTGCACTACCTTCCCCTCTGAGAGTGCATTTTAGGAGACCAAAACCAAGCATCAATTTTTTTTTACCTGAGAGAGTGAAGGAGAACAGTCCTGCCACTGAGAAATATCTTACTAATGATACCAAGCAGGAGGTTTGAAATACATTTATGAAGAATTTGGGACCTGATAAAGTCTAATAACTAGAAAAAAAATAAACATCCAAAACTTCTATTCATCTACCTAGAAAAATTGCAGCTAATTTGAGTCTAGGATGAAGAGTCTAGGATGAAGCTGCTTATCACCATGCATTTGTTCTATTTCAATATACGAACATACAAATCTGTACAAATGCAAATGCATTCACCAGCCTCATTCTGCAGAACCAAACTCTCCTCCCGCCCTCCCATCCCCATTGGGAGACCTTGTACATAGCACTTCATGTCCAAGCTGACTGCACTTAGTGTGAGGCATTAATATGGTAATTTTGAAGGAAGCACCATGAGTTCATTGTTATGGATGCAATGACAAAAACTCACCCTTTTCAATCTGGCTGCAGCTTCTCCAGAGCGGATTGCGGCCAGCAAGCTCTGGTGGATCTGTTCTGGGTCAGAGCGCTGGACTGGCATCGAGGTTTGTCTCATAATGATAGGGTGTGGGTGGTCAGCTGAAGCACCTGACTGTGCCTGAATCTTTTGCTCAATATTGCTTACATTGCTGCTTTTCTAGAAACAGAGGAAGTGAGAAGGACAAATCAAACAAACAAACAAAAATCCTTTATTGTTAATTAGCTAATTAGCAGCAAAGAAAAATCAATGTAAACATAGAGGAGGTCACATGTCAGACAGTGCTACTATAAAATTTGATTTGTTCAAGATCTCAGGTATAAGCCACATTTCTACTATAGCTTTGGAAAGTGATCTTCAATTTATCAGGAACAAAGAAGATATAAAAGCAACTTATGAAACTTATTAAAATGATGAAGTAATTCCTCCAAGATGAGTATGTGATACCACAAAGTGATATGATATGGAAAAAACATATTTCAGAAGGAAAGATAAACATAAAAATAATAAATCAAGCACTCAAAAACCCCATGATTTTATAACTTGAAATTATATCTTAAGTAAACAGGAAAGTATTCAAGCATTACAACTGGTTGAGATCCATAGGTTTTTTGTTTGTTTTCCCCCTGACAACTTGACAGGCTTTTACTCCAAAGTGTCACCACCTAAATGTAGGTCCCTTGACACCACATTGTAGCATAATTGAGAACAATTATCTAACAAAGATCAGTTACAAAGTATCCCCAGATAAAACCGGTTATCTCCACATTTATTTTACTAATGCATTTGTATGAAAATCTAAATTTGACATAAAATATTCCAGAAGCCACTCTGAAAAGTCTGTCAGTGTATTCTGAACCACAAGCAGGGAGGAGGAAAAGCATTGCTGTATTTTGAATCTACCAAACAAAGATTAGCCTCTAACTTCCATGCCTGAAGAAAACGGTCATTACAGAAACAGAAAGTTTTGGATAGTACTGCTTCTTGTCAGAATTCTGCAGATCTGTACAGAATATGCAGGACAGCCAGCATCTACACATCACAGACGTATGGATATGCCAAGCTCCCAGAACAGCTTAAAACAGCTCTCTGAATTATGATACAGTTCCATCTACACATTCACAGCATTAATACCTTAGTTGATTTTTATGACTGTTTTTTGTTGTTTTTTTTTTTTTATTAAGCTCCTCTCTCACTCAGTTAGGCCTGGTTCAAGTGTTTCTGCCATGATCTCTTGAAGCAAAACTCACCGCACTGCTTAAAGAAACCAACATACCACACCATAAAGAACACAAACGCTCTGAACATGAAAACAGGTGCATACAGTATAAACGATTGTTTAATTTACTGTCCTTCCAAGTTTTAGATGCTAATTATGGTGAGTAATTATTTCTAGTACCCGGAATGATATTGTTTTCATCTTAGCTAGCATTCCTTTTCTTCTAGTTATTTCATTACAGTGCTGCGCTGCTCCCAAATACCAGAGGTAGTTCAAACCGTATCAGTACAGAACTTTCTGATAAACAAACAGTTCAGAAAGTAGCCAAAGTCTCTGCTCTGCTGAAGGTGACATCACAGAAGATCAATGATAAAAAAAAAAAAAAAAAAAAAAAAAAAAAACTATTAACAAACTTTACCTTATCCGTTAGACTATTTTGTGTCCCTCCGATGATGTTGTGTAAGGAAGGGTTTTTCACTTGAGGCATGGAGGTAGCTGATGAGAATTCAGCTGCAGAAGAAGCAGATGAGAGTTCAACAGGACATTCTTCTCTTGGTGCCAGGCTGGAGACTGTACGCGTTTTATTGAATGACTGCGATCTTTTGACTGCTGAGGAGACAGCAAGTGCAAAAGGGGATGGCCTCGAACTGGAGTATGGCTTTGGAACTGCAAAAGTTCTTAGAGTTCTTAGGTTCAATGGTGCTGACTGACAGGAGGGAGAACTCGGTGGTTTATTGTTTTTAACAGGAGAAGTGGAAGATTCATCTTTTTTCCCATCATCATCTTTGTTTTCATCTACTGGAAGAGAGGAGCTACTTGTTGTAAGTAACGAAGTTTCATCAGGTGATGAGATTTTTTTCTCTAATTCTGTGTTTTTAACTTCATTTTGAATGGAATTAGGAGCACAAATGGTACTCCTGGCAATTGCAGATGACACATAATGACCTGAAACTCTTCTCTGCATCTGCAGATAAAACGAACTAGGCTTAGTTGTTGTAGGACTTAGAGTATTTGACTTCTCCTGAGTCTCAGAAGAAGCATTTGTATTATTTAAGCTTAGCATTGGTGGGACAAGCTGCTTAGAAGACATTGTCTCTATCTGACTGACCTCGGAGGTAACCCTGGCTCCAGATGGCACCCCATGTTCAGAAATTTTCTGCGTTCTGTGCAGCAGATCACTTTTTGCAGCAGGTATATTTTGCAAACCAGTCTGTAAGTGACCTGTACTTTTTGGAAGATGAGGAATTTCAGTTTGCATTATTAATTCTTTGGGGTCTTCATACTCCAGAGTGTTTTTGGAAGCAGATACCTCTTGAACCTTACAATCTGAAACATCTGATTCCCAGCTCTTCATTGTTTCCAAGGATTTTGGAGGAGGCACAATTTTATAAGTAGTCATTCCAATTTTTGGTATGTAATCTCTTGTAATTTCATTAGCAGGCTTAGGTTTAGGTTTCATGTCCTGCCTATAAAGAGGGTAACCCCTTATAATAGGAGACCCTTCTGGGATTTTTGCAATCATTTCTAGTGAAGTAACATTACTGCCGTTTGTACAAATATGAATTTCATCTTTCATGGGTATTGCTTTCTCATATGAAACTTCTTGTCTCTGAAGATTTTGTTCTGTTGAAGTTCCTTCATCCTTACGCATTCCTTGCATCACCCCAAGACCAGGGTTGTTTGTGTCTGTATTGTGTTGACGGACCATTCCTTTGAATGTGGATGATTCATAGTCTTGAGGAACAGTCATTTCTTTCTTTGCAGTCCTTCCCAAATTGCCAACCAATGGACCTGCCTGAATTGCAACATCATGAGTTTTTACGGTGTCCAGGCTGGTTTGACTTGTTTTCTGATCTTGCTTTCCTGGAATCAGTTGAGTGTAATTGCTATGACTTATGGCGATGTCATTTTTAGATGCTTGGCAGTTTGATAGTCTGTCAACTTCAAGCTTGCTGTTTTCGCTAAAATCTACTGCTTTAATTTTTGCTGTCTGTTCTTCTCCCCCTTCTTCATTTTCTGGGAGGAGTGTTCTATCACTGTGATCTTTAAAAAAGAGATTCCAGAAATTAATACAAATGCCAAAAAGGTTTAACCTTCCCTCTAATATCACTAAGTTCCAAACATCCAACAAATTTAACGACAAGGAGTAGCTCCTCACTACTATTATTATTTTCCTTAACACTTATTTTAAAAACTATAGTTATATTTGCCTAATGTTACTGAATAATTCTCTTCTTACACAGATATTCCTCATTACCAGCCTTCTGGTGTCATGCATGAATTAATAAGAAGCTACTACTGAATCATTTTAGTCCTAAGAAATTTCAGTTGATTATAATAGAAACCAGTAAGGTGAACTCTATTCAGCCTATTCAGTATTAAGTTAGATGCAATTTTTGCTTAGTTCCATCTTTGTGGCTTCTATTCCATGCTTTGAACATCAGAAGTGTTTTGTTAGCTTTACAACAACAAAAATTCAACCAATTCTTGTCACCTCATCTCAGAGGGGATACACCAAAGACATAGGAAGTATAAAGAAAATAATCTGATAATCACAGTTCAAGAGGTGACAGCATTTGAATTGTCTTTAAAGGAAGAGAGGAGTTTTCTTCAACAAAATGAGTGGGAACTACTCACCATAATTTTTATTTTGTTCCAAAATTCTAAGCTTCCTGTCATTCTCAAATGCATCTTGGTCACTGCTTATCTGAGTCTGTAGTTCTCTGCAAAGCACAACAGTGCATTAAATATGTTGGTATCATTCATTTCAGTAAACAGAAGATGCAAGAGAACTGGCAATGTTCTCCAAACACAGATGGAGAAATCATTCTGCCAAACACTGGAGTACTAAACAAAAAACATTATTTTTTTTTAAATGAGAGGAAATGCTGCTATGATATTTTACCAAAATGACATTCAGCTTCACTCTTATGTACACATAACGTGATCCATTTTCCTTTTCCTCTTTTTTCTTTTTGTTTTGTTGATTCGTGCACTCTGAACAAGCCCCATTCTTAAAACTCAAGTTTCAGTGAATCACTCAGGCAATGGCTTATCATTCCTTAACAACATTCTCAGTGTGAAGTCTTATGGCATCCTCCAACATTTACAATGTCTTTGATTTTTGTCTCCAGCATAATCTGCAGGGAGCAGCATGAGACACCAGCTGCATATGAACTGTGCAGTACAGACTTTTTGAAATACTAATGAAAGATGTTCTTTCCCTTTCATGAAATATCTTGAGAACAGCAAAGATATATGCATAAAATGTGTTACTTGCATACTAAACATTTTGCAAACGCATACAGTGTTTGTCCTGTGATCAGATGGGACAAAAGAACTGCATAAGTACTGAAAAAACTCTCCTCTGTTTTCAGGAAATATTAAGTATTTGATTTCAAAAGTTAAGTGGAAAATGCCAACATATTTAAAATTTCTCACTAAAAAAACCTATCAGAACTTCAACCTTCCATCTCAGTGATACTTTTATTTTCTGTAGTAACTAATACTGTCATTATGAAGATTCCAATTCATTTGCCACATCAAATGTTTTAGTTATCATTAGGAATCACTGCCATGAAATGAAGCATCTGCTTTGAATCATTTCAAATAATGAATTACCCATCCTCATGTTGCCTGTACAGTCCAAAACGTACGGTAAGTGTCCAACAACTGCTAAACAGAAGCTTTCAAAATTTGCTGGAAGAACGTTAAAGCTCAGTCCTGCCCTCTGTAATCTTGCCTATCTTCATTCCCTTGAATGGAGCAAAGGGAATGAAGGGAAACCATTTGCAATGGGCTGAACTGTTTAAAAACAAACCAAAAAAGAATGTCACCGAGTGTCAGAGTGTCAGAGCCACCAGGCCTATCTTACAAAAATCTGAATCACCAGAAGATTTTCATAAACAAATGTCACAGAAACCCTCTAGCTCTCATTTTCATCACTGTGATATTTCACGAAGGAAGAGATTTCTAAACTTTGAAATTATGGTGCAGTGCATATTAGATGACATTCCAGTATTATAGGCCATGAAAGGCTGTTACAAATCAAGGGATAGCAGTGAGGAAATGTCCCCATGACTGCTGTCCAAACTGGCACAGTAACACAAGTCTGATAATTTGCAAGTCTGTGAGAACTTAAAAATGACACTTGGCTGAGGCACCCCCTCACAGTTCCTCACAGAGCAGACACACCCAAGCAATTGGCACAGTACTCAGGGGCAGAACACCAATTTTTGAAGACCTTCTTTGCTCTGAATTGACAGAAAGACCCTTGAAATTCAATTCAAAGCTCTCTATATTACCTTCAAAGTTTTCAGCTACTGTAGCATTCACACAATTTGATTTTAGCATAATAATTGAAATAATTCTTGCAATTTAAATCAGGAACAGTAGCAAGTTCAGCTGCCCAACTGTGAATTACATTAACACAATGGGACCTCCTAGGACAATGAACATTGACTTGAACCAGGCACTAACTCATGTTGGGAACCTGCAAACCAGAAAGTGGTTTAATAAAAATGCCGCAGGGCAAAGTTAGAGCATCACCAAAAAAACGTGGTTAAGGAAAACAATGTGTCAATTCTTGTTTTTCCTGAGAGCAGATGAATCAAAATAGGTCAAGACAAGTGGCTAACATACGAAGAAAAAACCAAAAACATAGAGCAAGGTAACAGATGAGCAATAGATCAGCATAGCAAAATACCTGTTTTCCTCCAACTATATGAATGAACTTTTAATCGATAATTAACTCACTTCATTCTCCTCCACCCTATTTCCTTCCTCTCCTCAGAAAAGTGCTCTAGTAATAATGCTAGATGTTTTAGAGATGGGTACAGCTTTTCCAGAGTCTGGATGTTTCAGTAGTAAGAAAAAGATGGTCTAACCAGAACAGCCAGCAGAACATTCTGTCATTTATGTTGAAAGGCTTCATGAATTACTGTGTCCAGATAATGTGCTACAACGAAAGCTAAGCGTATTGATCTCATTCCTTTCTCACAATTCTCTATTTTATGCTCCACAATGAAACAGTACCCTGCATTTTATTTGCCTCCCCCATTCCTTCTCCAGTGCTCCTTTCTTTGTCACAAAGCGTACTTACTTGCCATCTGTGCTCATATTTTCTTGTTTTTCTTCCTCGAAGCTTTGTGAGTTGTCTACAGAAACAGTGCCAGCAACTGGAACTGATGAAGCACGATCATTTCTTTCAGTTTCCTGTGGTACCTCTGTAGAGCTGAAGGCTGCAGTAACCTCCCCTGTCCTGAGAGAGGTATCTGTACTTCCACTTTCCTCACCCTCTTGCACACTCATCTCTTCCTTTTCATCAATTTCTTCCAGGCTGTATTCTGAGGTATTCCTGGCACCACCTAAGCTCACAAAGAGAAGAAAAAAAGAAAAGGAAACACACCTTCAGTGTATAGATTAAAATGGGACTGTGAAGCTGGCCTAAGCAGTTTGATGAAGGAAAACTGAGAGTTCATAATATAGGGATGGATGGGGAAAAAAAAACGTATCAGTTTCAGTTTCATAGTATTTTCCAGTTCTTTTCAAATATCTCTTTTTACATGAAGATATGCTTATTGTCGTGCCAATGTCCATCCATTTCTGCATCTGTAACTACTGCATAATGTTTTCCTTTGTTTAATTCAAGAACTGAATTAGTATGGATAAAAATATATGTAACAAATATGAAGTCAGGCAGTTTATTTCACACAGTTTTCTAACAACTTCCATTAGCTCTCCAGCGAGGCTTAAAATAAATTGCTCCTTTATATCACAGTAAGTACATTAGAGAACTAGAAATCAAACCAAATCTGAACTTAGTCCATGTTTTGAACATGCCTGTTCATCACTATCAAAATTTTCCCATAATCATCCCAAGGATATCAAAACACATTTAGATGAGTCTTGTGCTCTGCCCTGTGCAAATAAATAAGTAAACAAAGATAAGAAAAAAAATATATGGAAAAGCATTAATCTATAAGAATAACGGAATTTTCAGCTAGACCATAATGAAAAAGGTTTAGTTTCTGGTTTAGGATACACAAGACAGTGCAACTGATGTTAGACTAATAAATGCAGGTTTTTTTGCTTTCCAGAGGGACTGTCTCTGGCTTTACTTTCCTGCCAGGAATCTTCCTACACCAAGATGTTGATTCACATTTATCAAGTATTAGTGGGTAGACCATATAATTAACCTCTCGTCTTTGCAACTTGCATTCTGCAAAACAAACAACATAACAATAATTTCATCTATATATGGCAATATGGTGACAGGGAAAGCTACTGGAAATAACAGAAGCTCATATGATCAGTGCATTCTGATCTGAGCAGAGTATTTCTGTTAGCTTTGCATACATCAATACCCATTAGGTACAGGCCTTGCAGTTGGCTGAATCAGCAAGTTTCAAAGCGCAATCCAACTCTACACAAAAAGGCTAAGACTGAAAACAAAGTACTAGCTTGAAGCAAGCAATCCTGGAAATGGGCAGAACCAAGACCATATTTCTTTAATAAAAAACATCTTAGACTGATTTTACTGTACAAAATATTATCCTGCAGCAGTCCCAGTACTTCTACAGAAGTAGCACTAAGGAAAGTAAATAAAAACAAAACTGTACGTGATTCGGAGAAACTCTTCACTGAGAACAAACACACTTTTTTTTTTTTTTTCAGTAATTAATTTTCAGTAATGGCATTATTGAGCTCATTCACAGCTGCAGAGTAACTACTAAAGAAAGAAAAATTTACTATTTAATTCTATTTAGTTTTTCACAGTACTCTCTTGTGATAATGCTTTGCAGCTGCAGACTAGGCACTGTCATCATTAAGTCAAGGAGCTGAGTGTAGAGGTAATCTAGATCTCCAAGGAAAGAGGAGGAAGATTGCAAAATGGTGTAGGTAAACCTCCTTCCATATTACTTAAGCACATGTGTTTATATCAAGGGGATTTGATTCCTTAGACTTCACAACCACCAAGGCCCTTTTCTCTTCCTCCCTCCCTCACCCACATCTATTTGATCTCTAAACTGGGGTAAAATCATACAAGCAGCCAAACATCCTGGGAGATTTCAGTGATAGCAGAATACTGGCAAACATCAAATGTGCTGAGACTAACCTACAAGACCACATCCTCCTCACAGGTGACAACTGCTATGCTTGAAAATGAGTGAAAACTATTACAATTGATAAGTGGCCTTGCAGCACCTTGCAGCATCTGAGAGGCTCAGGTTAGCTCCTAGATGCCACAGACCTCAAGCCATCAACAACCAAAATGTTACTGGAACCATAGAACAAAGACTAAGACCTTCAGCCTAATACTTTGTGGAATCTTGACTTATATAATAAAGCACAGCCAGGACTTCTAACAGGACAAACAGAATAATTCTTGAGTTGCTATGATTTATGCCTAGTAAATGCAGTTATCTCTGTCATTCTTGCTCTGAAGAAGCATAACAAAGGTGAAGTTAGCACACTAAGTTTTTATTCCTATATTGATGGGATGGGAACTTAGCTTGGGTGGGTAGGAGATCAAACTGACTTTACTCTTACATGAAAGTCCCTCCCTTGCTGTGCTAGGATCACTTCCAAATCTAAACTACAAATATGCAATTCCAGACAACAGTAAAAACAAAAAGCAAACCTTCATATTTATAGTTATCTCTCTACTGCATTGTCAGCAGAGTATCAGACTTACTTAGAGTTAATTTCTACTAGCAGTTTATGTCTGTAACTGTTACTAGAAGATCTGGGCTGCCAGTGCTGCAGCAGAATGAAGTGTGTATATACCAAATTCATTCACAACATGTAACAGCCATCCTTCACTTACATCATGCAGATGAACAGTTTGGATTCTATGACTTATTTCCAAATCCTTCATTTAGAGTTTTATATGCAGCATATCACTAAGAATTACTTATGGCAACACAGGATACAAACTGCACCCTTATTGCCTATGTATCTCCCTGTGTAAATATGTATATAACATAAACTGTATTTTTGTCTTGGGCGATTTATTCTCTATGCACATTAGTCACTGAGTTTTCAATAGTTCTACAAGAACATTGTTAGAATCTACATGATGGCACTGTGAATACCTGATGACTGCTTTACCGACTTCAAGTGTCCTTTAAGTCTGTAAGAATACAACAGATAACAGAATGACATTTCTGTCAGTGCCTTTTTACACTTGTAAATATCAAAGCCAGAAAGCCTGACTATATCATGTAAATGCTCAGCCCTATACTCCTTGGAAAGTTTTTTAAGAGAATCTGTAACCAAGAACATTATATAAAAGGATTTGTTTAGTGGGAAATCATGTACAGATCTTTAGCTTCTCTCTTCTTAAAAATTACACCTTCTCCCTTAGAAAAAAAAGAAAAAGTGAAGCTTTGGGAAGGGGAACGAAAAACATAACTGAGAATAAACTGTTCTTTACAATTCCAAACGTTCAAATTAATTCTCTTTAAATGTTTATTCCATTAGATGTCTTCATATCACTTTTGTCAAAGTGCAGTCTGTTTTTAAATGTTGCCTATTCTGAACTAAACAGAATAATTCCAATTACTGCACACAGTGCTAGTAGTCATGCAATACTAAGACTCTAATAACCCTTACTGAACACTCAATGCTTTATTATAGGGCAGAAGGTAACTCTACTTTCATAACTTAAATTTCCTTACTTATTTGCTAAAGGAGAAATGTGTAACATAACTGCCTTGAGAATGTTAGTCATGGCTGATGAAAAACTTGATGCTTCTGGAACCCTGACACTTCAAGTAGTATTGACAAAAAGAAAGGAATCCACTGAGTTAATGTAATGCTAAAACGAGATCCAATTTAACAATTTATTATTCTATCCTATCTATGTTAAAAAGTGCCCAATTTGATAAATATTTTTCAAATTAGGATTAACTCAAGAGTAGCAAGATTGATTTTACTGCAGGTGAATACTGGTTCTCACAGCATGTACTAAAAGGACCCTTTACAAAGAGGCCTCTAGACAGTTTCAGAGATACCACCAGAGAGCAGTAGTATCCCATGAGGAAAAAGCAAACAAAAAGAAATGAGGCTGTGCTATGCAACTCATCTCCACGTTAAAAATAAAAATAAAAATGCGTTGCACTCAGTCTGTAAAGGACATTAAAGAATACAAGACACCACAAACCAAACTAGAGAATGAAAAACGTCAATAACTGTGGAAGTAGATGCCAAGCCTCACAGAGACTGTTCTAAACCCAATAAGGATGATTATTTTTTTATTTTTTTTTCCATTTCTTTCTATATTACACAATAGATATTTAATCACAAGAAATCAAATACCTCAAACAGAGGCTACTAAGTCTATGGAAAAGTGGTCAAGCTATTGCTAAGAAGCTCAAAACTGCTTATTTGTGCAGCACTTAAGACATTATACTTGAGGGAAATGCAGAAATTCTATCTATCTACTTAAGACAGAAACAAGCTCAAGAATCAACAAAAAAGCTTAATATTAAATGATAAGCTTTCTATTCATGTTAGATCCATTACATGTAGATGAATGTGGTTTTGAACAGAGAAAACCAAGTACTAATAAATATTAAGAATGACTCACTCAATTATAATCACCACCTTTCTTCTGCTACAACTAGGAAAAGGAATGTTCATATTTTTAACACATTTTCAAATTCAGATTGCACAACAGAAGCTAATACTTTCTATTTATTAAGTATAAAGAGCTTTCTCGCTACTGTTTCTATTAAGTGTCACAAATGGAGACCAAATGTACTGATGACTGATCCTTCTAGTTGGTTTTTTTCCTTCACCAGAGGCCTAAGGAAGCAGGTGACATTTTTTACATTTTTTAGTCTTTTTGGGGCGCATTTATGGTTGTTGTTGTTTTTTCCTTTTTTTTTTTTTTTTTTTTTTTTCTCCTTAACCACCATTTTGACTGACAATTCCAATAAACAAGTTGGAAAATTAATATATATTAGAGTGCTAATATAACTAGCACAGAAACTGAGTAAATACATGAACCTCATATACTGCTCATGGAGTCCCACATGCATGACGTTCACGTATTACATCCTCAGTGAAACATACAGAAGAGTAATTTTTCTGGATTGCACTGGCACTGATTATTCTAAGCGCTTTACTAAGTTTTAGAAGACTTCTAGATCCTCTGTCTTGTATCTGAACTCTACTTACCAATAGCAGCACTTAGTAGTACAAAATGAAGAGCTTACAATAACATAGTGTTCAGCAGCCAAAGAATTGCATTTTGAATAGCTATACTTTTATATATCACATTTTTCCATAGCACCCAACAAATAAAATGGATTATAAAGAACTATGTATGCATGCAGTTGATAGTTACATTTATAAGTTGTGCTTTCAAAGGCTGTTCAGATGCAAACCAAAAAGCAAGAACCCCTAAGATTATGTACGTTAAGGGCAGCAACACAGGATTCTGGAAACAACTCGGTTTTAGCTTTTGAATGTTTTGTTACGGGATATACAGAAGTCACCAAGACTCTATCTTGTTCTTGCCTAGTCTTGTTGTGGATAAAAAGGGGATAATGTTTTGTTTCTTCAGTGTGAAGCACAGAAAATCAATACAAAATTTACTGTACATCATTATTATAAATTATCCTATTTGTCTTTCAATTAAAAACTTAATGGAGTTGAAACACTGAAGTTAGTATGTACTCATCTACATATCTATATCTACAGTACAGTGATTTATTATTATAACAGTTTATTATGACATACACTTAACTGATACATTTGGAAAAAAACCAACCTGTTTCAGACCGCATTTCAGCAGCTCTTCCTTCCACTTCAGTGAGGACTGATTCTCTTGACTCCGTTACTGAAAAGGTAATACATAACAAGTCAGGTAACAAGCATCGCCTCTCCATTTCTATACAGTACATTAAATTATGATCTTACAGACTGGTGAGTACTTCAAGGAATACACCTTCTCTTAAGTAACCAGTGCTTGTTATCACATTTCCCACATATTTTTAATATCAAATCTTAGGTATTTTTGAACCTCAGAGAGTTGACTTTTTGATCAAATAAAAGAATTATAAAAGAACAAAAGTCAAGAACAAATATTCTTCTTCTTGGTCCATTTCCTATTAATTAATTAAGCTCCCCTAATAAGCTATCCCTGATGCAGAGAAACTAGTCTTCTCTCCCCATATATGTAACACAAAGACAACTGCTATAGTTAACCTAACAACAACTAATTGGGTGAGTGTGCATGTGCATATTTGATACTAATCTGTATGCCCTAAAACAATGTTTTTCACACTGTATCAGTCAATCTAATAAAGCAGCATTACCACTTCCCTACAATCCAAAGATTTTTAACGCTGATGTATTTACTGAAAGTTCTTACCTTATCAGGTAGTATTTCTTTAATGTTTAACCAAATTGCCATACCTCCCAATTAAAGAGTATAAAAAGATTACCAGTCCCATTGCTGCTTTCACTTTGATCTTCTGGTGTTCTAGAGGGTGGTGAGGGTGCTTTGCGCTTCATCCTCCGTAGAGAGCTTACAGAAGCTGTGTCACTGAGCGGCAGAGAACCTTTTCTTACTAATCCCAAAGGGGCCTATGAAGGTAGATAGGACGGGAAAATGATTATTAGTAATGAAAGCCAGCAAAATAGCTCTTGTAATTATTCTCCAGAAGTATTTTTAATAAGCAATTGGGCAAGAGTGATTGTTCACCTATTACAAAACATATGATGTTTCTCACCTTTTTTTCTTCAAATTAAAAATAATAAACTAAAAAACCACTTTCCATAGTAATGGAATATATACGCAGAGGTGCAGCAGAAATTTACACAAAAGAGAATTTTTTCCCTTTATAACCTATTAAGGCCATTCTACAAAACTCAAACCAATCTTCTCAGAAGTAGGTAAAGTAATTATGAAAGGTTTCCTTCAGCTAGACACAACAGAAATTACACAGTGTTTCCTTCTTTGTTCCTTCAACAGCATATTTAATTAGACTACACATGTAACTAATAGGATTTTGTTACCCTGCTTAAAACACTTGAACTTCTATAGAAATTTCCCTAATGCCATCTTTCAGAAGTTATTTTGGAAAGTACAACTGCCTCATCATAACATCTATTCATGTTAAATTGCAGTAAATCATAACAAAAATAATTATACTAACCATTGATGTTCAGTTGTAATAATCCCCTCATATTATCATAGCAGAAGACAGACTTCTTAATTTACAAGTAATCAAAAGCATTAGAAAAGAAATGAACGAAGATTACTTACAGGATACCTACTGAGAATATCCGTTTGTATGATGCAACAGTCCAACTGATCTTTAAATTGTTTCCTAAATACACTCCAATTCCGAAAGACAGCAGCTGTAAATCTGCCTGCCACTTTTAACTGCAGTTTGCCTCATACTGAAGAAACCTTCACAAAGGAGAGTATCAAGTAGCAGAGATGATATATGTATGCCTACAATCTTCTGTTTCCCCAGATGATTCTTTCTAAAAGATCACTGACAACTGAATTGCTGACCATAAGATCCATAGAATATTTATTATTTATCAAGCTAACACTAGGAAAGGAATAAACATCTTACAGTAAGGAAGATTGATTAAAGATAAAAAGCTACAGCACTGGGTCCTACGTAATAAAATTATCAAGAAAATTACAAGAGAAGAGATATTGGTGCAAGCCACCCATGAAGCAATGTTTGGCAGCTCCTGCTAGATCTCAGCACAACACCTGAACGAATGAAAACCATCCTCTGAGCTGCCCTTGGGATACTCAGTCACCTGCTGTGTTTCATTCACACTCAGCATCGCATAATGACAAATAGATACTCTACTGCACTGCAAGAAGCAGCTACATCCAAAATGTTCAGATGATTTTTTTGGCAATCACTCTAATGTGCTGAAGCATTGCACCTTTTACATCAAAGTGGGGCTTCAGGTTTTAAGAATAAAAAGCAAAGCAAAAGGTGAAATGTTCTTTTAAGAACAGCAGAGGATATGGGCATCGGACTCCACTCCTAATCAACTGATGAGGATCCAGTCAGTTCTTGGATTAAAACTTCACACTTCCTGAGCAGTTCCATAGGAGATTAAATTAATAGCATTCAGCGTCTGAATTTTTGCAGGACGGAATGTGAAATTTAATATTACTTCCACAAACAAGGCTGTATTATTATTAATCCATCTCCTGTCTTGCTATTGGGTTGGTTCTATTTCTCTCCTTGTGGTATCTACTCTCCAGGCAGCAGCCCCTCTGTTCTGCTCCACACACTGTTGCTCTGTTAGCAGGTCTGCGCTCTCAGCTGCTCTGCACAGCCTCCTCTTCAGCTGACTCGGCTGGCTTGGAGCTCTGTGCTCATTCGCTCAGCAAAACAGATGTCACCAGAGTTCCACCTGCACAAGAAAGGGTGTACGTGTAGGGAGGGGAATAATGTTCTCAGTATAAGAGCACAAATGCTCCTAGAAGATTTTTATAAGCCTCTCTACTGCCCTGCATTCAAAGAAATAAACGGTTTGCAAAAAGATTTCAATAAAGTACTAAATGTTCCAGTTACGGTTCAAGTGTTGAACAGATTTTCTAAGGAATTATTCAACATATGAATATTAAGAGCTTTCAAATCCTAACAAAGACTGTAATGTGAAAATAGTACTTTAAACAGATGGAAAAAAATAATGGTACTGAGATACATTTGACAAAGTTTAGAATGTACATCTGGGCGTTCATTTGTCATACCAACTCCCAGTGATAGCCAGTGCTTTATCAGCTGCACTTTAACTAAAGTTCATGTTAGAATCCCTGAAGTAATTAAAGGAGAAACAGGAGCAAACACTTTTGTCTTAACTTCCACAACAGGAAGAACATTTCCACTTTTCACACTGTACCTCTCCCTCATCCCGGAGGAAACAAGCATGAATATGCAACATTTTAGCCTCAAATGTGTGCAGATGCATTTAGCACCCAATTCCCACACCAGCCTAAGCCAAAACTTACAGAGACCATTGCTTCCCATGTTCCAGCCTCTCTTGGCTATGGCAGATGCGGTGCCTGACTTTTCCTAACATTTTTAAAAAAGCGAAAGAAAGGCAAATAAAGCTAGCTAGTTTGCAGCTGGAATAGGAGAAAAACATTAAGCTGGAATAGGAGAAAAACATTAAGTACTGGGGAAAGAATAGAGTGGAGCATTTTCATTGTGTTCAAAAGCATACCATACCAAAAATATTGACTATATACGTATTCTCCTATCACCAGCATCCCTTTTGTTCCAAGGGTAAGTAGGTTTAGAAGAGGCCATACAGGGAATCTGAGCACTGCCATCCCACAGTGAGCACTGGCTCTATGAAGACCTCCTAAGGCTCACACAGTGCTTGCTGTGTCCTTGCTCTACTGAGTTTCTGATCTAACTTCTGAAGCATGGAACTCATCCCCCCTCAGCAGTCTTCCAACTTGTTCCATGACAGAGACTAATAAACCTCTTCAGGAACACTTCATGCTTTAGTTGCTTCCTAACCCCTCTATTTTCCTCTGGCAGCTCTTCCTTTCTTTTCTAAAAGAGAGACTGGAGATTTCAATTTCTTCGGGAGTTACAGTTGAGTAAAAAAAAGCAAGCTGTATCTCTACAGTTGTGATGTTCTATCCATCATTTTAAACTGTACATGGTTTGACTAAAAATATTCACCCCTATGCAAGCACAGCTTACATATACTTCTTTACAGTAACTGGAAACAGCATAAGGTGACAAACACTCATGACAAAGAAATATATCACCACTTTTTAAAAATAAAGCATTCCAAAGAAAAACAGCAATTTAAAAGAAACACTTTTCTTTTAAAAAATGGCTGTTACTAGAATAATGCATCTACTTTTATGAAAACAGAAGATACACAGACTGTGTTATATGTTTAAACTAGCTAGCTCTAAATGTACTTCTGGCAAGAGCCATCTTGCCTAAAATTAGAACCAATATGTAAGTGAGAGTTTTTCCTAATTGATTTAACATTGGAATTACTGGACAAAAATACAGAACTTAAGCTGTACTGGTCATCTTCTGAATCAAAGTGAACAACTCACACTACCCTAACGTGTAAAAGCTACAGCCTTACCTTCATATCATATGGATTTCTCACCTAAAAATAAGACAACATCTTCAAAAACTAGTTTTGTAATCATTCTGAAATTGAGGCGGAAAAAGAATCATTTTCATATCAGAGTGTAACTGTTCAAATACAGAAAAAGCACTTTGTTTCTTTAGAGAAGCAAAGAAGCCAAAGAAACTAAAAAGAAAGTAATCATTAAAAACCTTTTTTTTTTTTTTTTTTTTTTTTTAATCATGAGAAACTGGACTAAATACATTGTGAATATGCAGAAAAACAACAGTGAGAACACTGTTCCCTTAATGTTGGCTCGTTCCACTGTTGCCTAATGCTACTACTTCAGCATGTTGCTATCAAGACCAGGCAAACAATTTATCAAGACAAAACTGATATTTCACTCTGCCTTCCTGGATGTGATCCATTGTTCCACAGCTGTTATGAGGGCATTTTTGCTAAGAAAACCTTGCCTGTGCAGTCCATTCTGCATTGGCACAAACAGATGGAAGTCAGAAAGCAGTAAATCTGGACTATATGGCAGGTATGGTAGGACAGTCTAGCCAAGATTAGCAATATGCTCCCTGGTCTTCAAACTGATATGAGGCCTGTTATTATTTTGCAAGAGAAAGGTGGCCTTCTTCTCTCGTCTGACTCTGTTCAAGCCTTCAGCCTTATTAGCATCATGATGCAGAGGTCAGAGTTAGGAGTATGTCTGAGATCCAAGAAATCCGGAAGAATCCCACCTTTCCAATCCCAAAGGACAGTGCACATCACCTTACCCACAGGAGGCTGCATCTTGAACATTTTATTCAACAGGAAATTCACACACTGTCACATTGTGGACTGCTGTTTTGACTCTGGCTCATATTGGTGCCATCACATCTCCTGAAAGGTTAATGATGCAATCCAGGAAACTATCACATTCATCCTCATATTGATTCAGTAAGTCCTAACAGACTTGCACATGATATTCTTTCTCTTTCTGCATGAGCTTTTGTGAGACCCACCTGGTGCAGTCTTTGCAATATTCCAGCACTGCAACTGCTGTTCAATACTGCACTGAAGCTAATATTCCGTTCTGTAAACAGTTCCCTGGTCACAGCCCACCAATTCCCACGGATGAGCTAATCAAGATGCTCTTCATTTAATGGTGTGACAGGTGTGCATGGCTGCCAAAACATGGGTTGCCTTTCACAACACAGCTGCCACTGCTGAAATGTACCACCCAGCACCTCACTGTGCTCACATCCACTGTATGCTCTACATAAATGTACAAGAGACAAGAAATGCCAACATGTATAATTTTTTCCCCACATGAAGGAATTATATGACACACTTTTGCTTCATATGCACTTCCATAACAGATGGCATTTTGCCAAACTGCCCCTCTGCTGCCATTTGTTGCATAGCCACAAAACGTTACAGAATACTGACAAAGATTCAGCCTCTACTGCCATACCACCAACATCCACCTCTGAGATTGTTGGTCAACATAATAAAATAGGGAGCATTACTTTAGGAGCAGCCCTCATAGATGTTAAAAAGAAGATATTTTACATGAATTTGTAAAAAGCAAAGTACACAGCAAATCTTCACACACACTTCAGTCCCAAGCTTTGCAGTAGCCAACCAAAACAGCATAACAATGAAATCAGAGCTAAAGAGGAGTCATTTCAAAGGAATCTTCCTCATGAGTTATTCAACTTCTGTCAAATCACTTTAGATTGATAAAAAATGCCAGTATGAAACAATACATTTGTTATTTAATTGAGTGACAGATTCAAACCTGCAGTTATACATTACTGTTAGATATAAGAGGATATTCATCATTACACGCTGACACTAATAAATTATTTTCCAAAAAACTGAATTCAGTTAGAAGATAAACACGATGAGGTTAAAAAAAAACCACCTGAAATTCCTTTTACTAGAATATAAAAAGAAACTGCTGTCTTTTTAATGATAAAAGTTTTCAGCAACATAGAATACACAAATTCAGAACTTATGTTAAACAGTGCTCTCTTGTGGCCCTGTGCATCATTGAATGATCAAATCAACGTATAAACAAAGTCACAGCTTGAAATTTCTTTTGATTTCCTCCTAGTCTAACAAACAATAGATCCCTTAGACTTGCATCTCATTGAGTACTACAGTTTATCTTTCTAGCATGAAGGTAACCTCATTTATTGAAGACCATCTTTAGATTCTGATTTTAAAGAAAAAAAAAAAAGAGAGGGAAAAAAAAAAAAAAGTGATTCTCCATTTAAAATGATAATTTTAGTCTTGAGCTTTAACTGTAATTCTTAACTGGTATTAGAGGTAAGATTGTGATACTGCATAATGCCTCATTTTTTCCCCAAATCCCATTGGCTGAATTTGTGCAGTGCAATGAGTACATGGGTAACTAAATACACATCCAGCACCTCATAGCTTCAATTAAATACATTCCCATTTCACTAAAATAAAACATTTTAACTTGCTGGAAGCTCAAGATTCTTAAGACTCCTTCCCAAGATTTTCACCTTTTTCAAGTAGCATAACGAACAAACCGAACAAACTACTCTTTGTCCTCTATAACTTAAACTTTAAAAATGACAGGGGAAAAAAAAAAATAAATAAATTACAGAACATGCTAAAATGAGAAGATGTTAAAAAATAAAAATAAAAAAATTAAATATCTGTGTAAAATGTCTTCATGTAAATAAATAAATAAATAAATAAATAAATAAGTAGTCCATAAGAGCAAGAAGCTCCTCACAGCTCATACAGCTTATATAAAATGTCTGTTTTGCTTTTTCAAAATAGATCAGCTATTTCAGATAGAAACACGAAGACTAGAAGAAACATCTTCCAATTTCCGTAGTTGTTTTCAAACTAAAATGTTCAAAAGCAGATACTACAGCTTTATTTCCCATTAATTTCAAGCACCAGCAAATATATATCAAGATTATTGAAGTTATCAGCTCTAAATTTCTTGGTTTAGGGGAAGCGAAACAAATTCAACTAACCTGTTGATTCATATCAAGGCTGTTAGATTTCACAATATCGGATTCTGTCCTGATTTCTGCAAGTTCCTGGGGGGCACTCAGAGAATTTGGCATGGGTGGTAGAGGAGCTCTCCGTTTCTTTGGCATTTCAGATGGCAGTGTGTTGGAATCATACTGCTTGCTAACAGTGCTAGGTCTTGTGGTAAACGTTGGCCTTGGCTTGCTCATTAATGGAGTTGCTGGGGCACTGGCAGTCTTGGGATTTGGGGGAAAGAAAAGAAGTATACATATATTACTTAAGCTTTCAGGAAAACATTGATGTATCACTATGAATATGTTTAGAAAAGTTCTGCTTATATGAAGTTACATCTTACTTGTTCTCTTTTTTTCTTGCTTCGTTGAAAAAAGCTGAAAAACCCCTTGTTTTCTTTCTCTCTTAGAACATCTGAGTTTTCAGACACACGATCGGAGTCTAAAATAGGAGACAAGAGTTCTAGATGTTATTTATTGTAGAGATTATTTCTCCTGCGTTCTTTCTTTTTCTCTGTCACAGGCCTTCTGGAGTAATATACAAAGCTCACCACAAATCACTTATATTAATAGCTTTTCTAAAAGCTGTAAAATGAACAGGTTCCTACCATCAGTGTTCTTCTCCTCTTTCTCAGAGTGGAGAAATGCTGCGTTTCAGCTGCTACTAATAACTCCAGCACTTACCCCAGCCCACCCCACTTGTCAAAAGCTACGGTTCACGCAAAAAAGGCTATGGGAGGGAAAAGAGCATCAGCTTCCCTAGTTCACAGTTCCTATCAGCTTAAATACATAGCACAGTGTGAAGCAGGGCAGCTCAGGTACAGGCCTCCACGTGGTATGCACCACTGAAAGACCAGATAGGTGCTGCATATGTAACTGTCATGTCAGTCATGGTAAAGATAACCAAATCTTGCAGGATTTATCCTGCTTTACATGCCCTTATTCACATCGACATTTTGTAAACACAGACATTCTCTTTCTACGATTTTTATTAGATTTTATTTTCATAAGGAAATCCCTTTGAATGCAAATGCAGCAACCAACAGCAGGCAGCAGCAATACCACAAGGCTAGGATGAATATAAGCACAAGTATAAATTTTCAAGCAATCTAAGTAAAATAGTACAAAAATGCTTTATACATAGTTTGGGTATATACATTTGTACTTTTTTTTAATATGCATTTATGATAGCTCAGATAATTGCTGAAGTCACAGTTAAGCAGATATTATTACAGGAGAAAATGATGATGTCATGCAAGTTCTACAGTTTTGAAGCCTATTTCAGTAAGGCCTACCTTTCAAAGATGGCAAGTTTAAGTCAACTGGTGATGTGGCTACAAAACAGATAAGAAAGACAGAAAATGTCAAGTTGAACAAAGGATGTAGTTTTAAGTGACACAGAAAACCAAGCTGAATCTTCAGTGTTAGGAAAAATAACTGAAGAAAATAATGCATATATTTATCACCCAATGCAATATAAAATTTAAGAGCGAGTCTGAAGGCATACAATGCAGACTGCAATGCAGACTGCATGGAGAACAATGAATATAATGAAAATATAGTCTGAGTAAAACACGATTTGTTATATAAAGGTACACCTCGCCATCTACTTTCATGAAGAAAGTGGAAAACTGAGAGCTTTTCAATTATATGCACAATGGAAATGCTAATCTACTTGGCACTAAATGAGTTATAGTATATCTGAACTTCCAAGTGAGGTACTGCCTTATGGGACATCTGTGTTCCCTCCCATCCTCTCCTAAGGATTTTTGGCTGTTACTTCATTCAAATGACACACGGTTCATGCTGCATCAAAGGCAGCTCTGCCAGTCTGTAGAAGAAAGTGGTAGTCAGATGACAAAGAAGATAATTTACTGTGGGTGCATGTAGTTCAAACACCACATTTAGGCAACAGTTGCTTCTGTTTTTTTTCCTGTGACAAAAAAAAAAAAAAATTGTGATGGCTTTCTCCATAGAAAAGGGGCATAATTTCCAAATCTGAACTGGCCTTTGGGAAGTAATTTTTAATCATGGTAAAATAAGGACAATCTTATAGCTATTGTGAAAACCAGAAATAGGATCTGTAAACAAATGCAGACTAGTTACTTAACACTGCCCCTGCTGGACCACGATTAAAAAGTTAATTATGGTTCCTTCATGATCTATATGTGAAATTATCAAACGATATTCAAACTATACTGAAAAGTATTCTAATTTAGTCTAAAAACATTCTAAAGTATTCCAATATTTTAAAATTATGGAACAAAGCTGCATTTCTATGATATTTCTGTTCTCAGCTCATCACAATCCTACACCTCTCTATGAGGTGAGGAAATACAGCACTATTGGTATTTTTTCAGAAAAGGCAGAGGAAAGAAAGGGATTTTTCTTCTAAAGGATGCTTTGGACTTGACCACCTGTGCTATTTCCTTGGGATAAGTAAAGGTACACTCATCCCAATTTCAATTTTGTTGAAGATCAATGAAGCACATACTGAAATTCGAGAATTTCTTCAAGAGTTGCTTTTTTCTTTTTTTTAACTAAACAAACAAAACCAAACCCACTCACACCAAAGCAAAGAGCATATTTTATGGAAACATTAGGCAATTATCTTTTCAATAACGAATTATCAAAGACATTGCAAGGTTTCTTACCTCGACTGATATCCATAGCATACAGTTCTCTTAGTCCAAGATCATTAAGAGATTTTGTCATATCAAGGGCTTCTTGAGACTGGTAATTCTTCAGTAACACAGTGTGTGAAGGATCAAATTCACATTTACTACAGATAATTGGCAACAGTTCCTGAAGCGGTGAATACGGACTAACTCTTACAACTGTCTTCTGCGTCTTCTTGTAGTTTATCACTACCCTCACTGTTTGCTAAAGAGAAGAGAGTTCCAATAAATATCCTGCACAAATTCTGAAACAACCAACATTTTCATAACAGTCTTACAATAATCACTGGAATTCCCATTAGAGCCAGATTCGATGTTATATATTCAGTACAAGAGAAACTGAGAAATCATTTCTAATTCCTTTTTATCCAAGGAAAGGACGCTTGAAATAGCCTGCTCCTTTAGCATCTGTAATTTGTCTGTCCAGCAGGGAACACACCTGGACTAGGATGCCATACCTGGTCACACTAGGTAGCTAGAGAAGACAGCAAATGAGCAGTGAGTACATGCACGGTGTGTGTGCGCAGGACCAAGTTAAAAGGGCAGCTGAAAAGCACACCCCTGACCTTGTGCAAGTGCTTTAGATAGATTAAAACAAAAACCGAAACTCCACAAAAAAGAAGCAACAACAACAAAATTAGCAGTATTCTATAGAGACAGAGAAGGACAGACAGACTTAGGCAACTCCCAGAAACTGCTTTAGCACTTCTAAAGCCCCTGATTTCTTCAGGGTATATGCAGGGGGGTGGGAGAGGGGGAAAGCCACGTAACTGGAAAAAAAACTATAGCATGTAACAAAGGAAAACGAACGTGTATTCAGAAGGGTGTATGGGTCCTATAGTTTTTTTATATCCATGTGTCTTGCACACAGCATGACAGATGTTATAAGTTGTTGACTTCCAATTTGCAGAAGGCTGTCTTCAGCCACATTCCATCTTCAAAAGTGTTCAGATAGACACTAAGAAATAGAATCTCAAATAATATCGCAATGTTTCTTTCTTTTGGCAGCAAAGATGCTTGACACAACAAATTAAGATATATTTTTACTTTAAGAGGTCATCAATAGCACATTGACAAGCTTTTCACGGGGGTCCACAGTGAGAGGATGGGAAATAACAGGAAAAGCTGAAAAGACAGGCTGAGCTTAAATTGTTGAATACAATATACAGTAGTAACTGTAGTTTCTCAGTACCCTATAGTTTTAGTACTCACCTCTGGTATCACTGGAGCAGGTTTCTTCTTATCCATTTGTTTTGGTTTTACAATCACTTTTTCCACTTCAAGCATTCCCACTGGTGTATTAGGTTTGAATTTAACCTGGCTGTTTTCTGCTGATATCAACTCTATAGTGTAACTTGAGGGGTTTAAATGATACTGTGCACAGAGAAAGATCAGCAAGTCCATCATGGGCTTCCTGTAAAATGTAAATCAAAGTCACAACAGATAATAATTAAACAGGCTATTAAACAAAGTATGATGCTGAGCATTTGCCCTTCCGTGACTGTCATTACCGTCAGGCACTGATTTTAAATATCTTCAATTGGAACAACAAAATTAAAAACAAAATGGAATTTTTTCAAAACATCACGAAATTGAAACAGGTTATACACAACTATAGCAAAGCTGGGGCAAAGAAGGGCATTTTTGCTTATGTAAAACGATGCTTTCCTGAGAGCAGCACAGAGATGTGGATCAGCCAGCTTATTTGAGTGGGAACTGCACTAGTTGTGATTAATGCTCTTCTATTCAGTAAAGAACGGCTTTCTTGCAAGGCTTAAAATTTTGATATCTACTCCGAGGTTACAGGAGACACAAATTTATAGAAATTCTCAGCATGAGCCACATGAAGAAGCAGGTGAGATGAAGTTTGAGGAAGTCACCTTTTAAGGACTTAGGGTTTGCAAAACAAGAGCCGTGCGTTTAATACTAATGAAGGGAAGAAGCAAAATCACAGAACAGCAGTTGAATCCCATTTCTTAAAATCTCTGCGATGCAACAGATGCCCTTTTCACAATGAACCAAGTCCAAGCAAATTTTATATACATGATCACTAACACTATGCCCTTTGCTCTTAGTGAGCAGTGGAAAAAACAAACAAACCCACAAACCAGCATATTAAGATAGGCTGAACATTTCCAGTTGCAACTGGAATGAATTCATTAAAGTTGCATTTTAAATAGAAGTATAACAGAAACACTAAATGCACTGAAGATAAGGAGAATATGCTAACTTTTCACAGTACAGCAACTAAACAGTTATAGAATTATCAGCTCACTGGAGCACGACAGTCCTAATTTTTGGAACTGGATAATCATTTGTAAGGAGAATTGCATGTAGACATCCCCCACGTTACAATTACAAACATGGACATACATCACCTACTTTGTCTCACAAGGATATCATGAAAATAATACAGAAGTTTGAAGCAATCAAATGATATGTTGAAAAGAATATTGCAGTGTCTAAGTGAAAATTAACTCGGCTAGTATGGCTTTATCAAAAATCTGAAATTCTAGATGTAATCTTACAACAGATGGAAGTCTTCTGGTAGCATAACAGAATGTGGAAATAGATACCCTCAAAGAGTCATCAAGCTAAACAGAATCCTAAATGGCAAAGATTATGAATATATTTATACGTCAAGTATGAATTTTAACAGACTTTTTACACAATCCAGCTCTGTAAAAAGAATTAAGAATGGGTGAAGCTTAGAAATTACTGTAATATTGTTTATTAAAGGGGGAAAAATCCTAGAAATTAATTCTATTTTCACCTCTTCTAAAAGAACAGCCTGTGCATCCCTTAAGCAGCCTGTCTTCTAAATTCTAGTGGCTCAGCTGGACTCCCTGGTGCACACACAGCTCCTTCCAGTTACTTCTTTTTCAAGAGAAAGCTCCTGCCTGGTTAAATGGTGGGAAAGATTCCACGCCTCAGGAGAAAAAAGCAGGTGGAAATACAAAGCCAAAATCCATGGAGAAATAATTCTCTATAAGGTGTCAGGAAACAGCTATCAAATAGTGTGAAAAGATATAAAAGAATGTAATAAACCCCTGTGCCCTCGTCTGGATGATGTATATCAGCCTGAAAGTACCATGAGAAACGCACTGATGACTAAATGAAAAACAAACAACAAACTGGTTTTTCATTTGTACAGAGAGAGAATTTATTTGAGTTCCTCACTCATATCACAGCCTGCTCCAATCAGAAGGAAGAAGGACAACTCCACTTACTAAGATTCCAACAAAACAGCTGCACCCATCTCACTTTCTTTTGTTAGAGAAGATAAGGAGCTAGAAATGCACATTTCACTGGGGGTGGGCTGGTGTGGGAAGAGGCAGCCAAAGGAGACACCTCATCACTAGAAGTACTGCCTGCCTTCTGGTTACCAGGCTACCCAAGAAGCTACCCATTACCTTTTCTTCTGGCTACTTTTTATGTATAAGCTAGCTTTAAAAGGTGCCCTTCCTATGGTCTTCAGCTGCAGGAGCAATGTAAGAATGCTGAACATGAGCAGGATAGGAATTCACAGGCAAAGGGCTCAGAAAGCCCTTCAGTGAAAACGCACCATGGAGAAAAGGGCAAGCCCTCACCTTGACCAGTTACAAATATTGGCAGACTACTAAGCAAGAAACACAGCTACTCACAAAGAACAGACATGTACATGCAAATTAGTACATAAAGGCAACATTTCACTGTAGATTAGTACTTCCAAAAACAACTTGCATGACTAGAGGATGTCAGACTTTAAGTTCCCCCACATTGTTGGAGGCCAAGATGCCACCCACAACTGCTTTAGATTTCCTTAGAATGAAACAAAAAGCAAATCTTTTTTTGTAATCACATTCTCCAAAACTTGTAAAACTACTTTTTGCCAAACCCTTCCAAAAACAAAGGTACAGAAAACATACAATGCAGTAAATTTAATAGCTTTCAGACCGAGTAAAACTACTAATCTAATTTCAGTAACATTTTTATTTGCAATTAGTTTAAACTCATCACATTACTTAGTTTTCTGGAAATCCCTCATCACAAGTATTCCTGCACTCCTCACATCCTCATCTGTTTTCCTCTGGTTATACCCACATGACTATATGACAACAAGAAGTGGCTAATAGTTGTCTCATTTATGATGAACATAATACATCAAACTATGTTATGTTTATAGCAAGTTGAGTTTGAAACCAACCATTAAAGATGTCACTTTAAATAGTGGATCAAGTATTTCAAGAAGACATGAATCAAGTTTCTACATTCTTTTTGATACTTTTTTTTTTTTTTTTTTATAAGTATCTATGCCTACCTAATTAAATTTAAGAGGCAAGGTCTTCCCATCGTGAGTATAATGAGAACACCACTGAATAGACAAAACCCCATTAACAGTCACCAGAAGTATTATTAGGTGGGGCTGGAAGATGAGCAAAAATAAAAATGAATGTGTACATAGAATAAAGCTACACACAAGCAACTTGGGTTCCTATAAATCTCTGATTACTTAAGTCTGTAGCTCCCTGGCTAAAGTGCTCATTAATGCTATTCTCTAAACAGAAAAAGGCACTTGTTTTGACAGAGAACAACAAAAACCATCAAACCCTCCAGAACATGTTACTAACAAATGTAAGCACAATAGATTTTGGAAAGTAGGGCAACACCACAAAGCTTGCTATTCACCATACAGACTAAACCAACAGCTCTCTAAGCAAACCCTAATGACTCAAAATACTCAAGAACAGATAAAATGGAAACTCAAAGGGCTGTGAAGAAACAAATTTAGCCAAGCTTAGGCCTGCCTGAAATGAGTCTGAAATTAAACATGCAGCCCAGGAAAATAATTCAATGCACAAACTCCAAATAAATTAACTGTAAGATAGTTTACAAACCTATGCAATTGAAACCAATTATTTCATTCAGAAAAATCTTTCTCAAACTACATTTCTTCATTGGGGAAAAAGATGACAATCAAGTCACTAAATAAAGGAACTTGTCAAGTTATTTCTTATCTTCTTCTTTGGCTGCAAACAACTCTTGAATCCTGTGCTGTGTTTAGAACTAATGAGAAGATTCAAAAGTGTCACACAAAAACATTTCAAGAACAAATAATTTGGAAAGACTTTTTTAAAAGCTTTGTCAATTCCTTTCTCTGAAGCACGTACCTTCCCCCATCATCACTGCTCCTACTGGGACTTCTTAAAAAATACCTAACCAAATGCTTGCTCGGAGCACCATGAGAAATCCTCCAATTATGAATATCACCAATGACTACAAAATTCAGGTTGCTGTCTAGGCTTAAGTAAAGGAATCCACACAACAGACCCTATGCCAGAAGTTTCAAAATTCCTTTTTGTAACTTTGTTCTGGGGAAAGCAAGATACAGCACATGTGGTACTCAGAAGCTTGGGCAGGAGTGAAGAGAAGGAGAACTGCTTGACAGTGTGCATATGGAGTCTTTCCTTTAAGAAATTTAGAAAATAGAGGAAAGCACCACATTTATAGACAGAGACGTTCCTTGCTGTAAACTTGCTAGCAAGAACACTGCAAAGTATCACAGTGATAACAAATTATTTAAGAACATCTGTTTTTAAGAAATATAACATAGGAATTAATTTATCTTGAAAACCCAGATGGAGTCTGGAGAAAAAATAATAATAATTCATAAAAATTCATCCATTGCAGCTCTGATATTTGATATCTAAAAAATGACTTCATCAACTCTAGCAAATGACAAAGCATGCAAACAGACTTAAGCCACAACAGCCAGTATCTCTCATTACAACGTGAGGAAGGCATAGTTACATGTTTACGTTACTCAGCTCAGACTGGTATTCCAACCACTCTGATCCACGGAAGGGTTTGCATAGGATCCTCTCAGCAAGAACAGAATGTTAATTATCTCAGTAGTTTAAGTCCCAGGATATATGATTTCAACTCACCAATTTCTGATCTAAAAGTGACTTGGGAATTACATGCACAGTCCATTTCATCAATTAACAGACAGAAATATTTATTCCAAATTAAAACCAGGTTCAGCAAAACATATTTATTTTAAAACATTCAGTGTTATAAAACTTGTATATTTTACAGAGTGGGTTAAGCCTGGATAAAGGTTGAAGTAAACTTCAGTAGGAAAGGAAAATTAAACAGAAATGTGATTGCATGTAACATACCTCCCATTGACCGTAGTGTATTTGATCACATCTCCTGGCAGGACCACTGACAGTTCAATGTCTTTATCAATTACATTCTCCTTCTGTTCCATGATGATGTTGGCTGATTCTGTGTCATCAAATGGACAATCAGTGACTGTTTTGGTTTCAGATGGAGGAGGAGGTGCTTTAGCTTTTCTTCTGAAATAAATGAATAAAAGTTAATAGTCAAAAATTTGATTCCAAAACTGCAAACTAACAAGTCTTGTGACAGGAATGAATCATATTTAGTTCTTTTCCCTCGTGGCATTTAATCAAGGAAAGAATATGAGAATATTTTACACTTATGGTCAAGCAAGGACTAAAGATAAATAACCAAACTAAAATATCCATCTTACCAAATAAAAATTTATTTGTTTTTGGTGTGGTAAGTTTAAATACAAACAAGCAATAGTGCAAGTCCAAAACTAAAAGATTTTGTTAATATTTTAAATATATGTTAAAAAAGTAAATGAATTACTTTTCTTCTCCTTTGGGATATAAAAAGTCAGGACCTTGTTTGAGTGTTCTCTGAACAGACTCACTGGATTGGTACAAGAAGAAATACTGTACGACACTGTATGCAGCTAAATCACACTGTATGCTTAATCTACTGGTTAGACAGACATGGTAAAATCCATACTTTGCCTCTCCAATATTTTCTTTTGATTATTAAAATCCTTTAAGTAAATTCTACCAACTCTATCTGGTTCTACATAGTAATAAAATAGCAATATTACTGATCTTTCCTGACATTTCAGTCACAAAATGCTCCCACGTTCTCCTGCCATCTCTGTTATTTCCTATTTTTATTTTCTCACTTTTCTCCCCAGTCTTATTTGTCATGCACACACACAAAAGCTTTGCAAACCATGAAATAAATAAATAAAATAAAATCTAGATGGTCCAAAAGGAACATTTTCTACATCTCAATCTGTTTGTGCTATGGTAAATTCTGAACACAGAAGACTAGGAGGAAGCCACGCTCACTAAAAGCTAAACTACAAACGTATATATTAGCACACTATTCAGCAATGTTCCAGAAATATGCTTGCAATTTAGATCTTGGTGTGGTACCAAACTTAGTTTACTTCAAAACAAAACAAAAGAAATACAAAATAAACAAAAAACATTAACTTCTGGATTTGTCCCACGGAAGTAACATAAACCATGTAGCATACAATTAGAAGCACATCTTTTTTGGCAAAACAAAGTTTAAAGTCACTTACAGTGAAGAACAAACAAGGTCCAGAACAACATTGCAAAAGATGACTGTGTAACGAGGGCTCACATGACTGAGCTGTTTCTGAAAGTACCTGGAGTTTTGAACTTCAGAACTCTGTGCTGAATAATTAACTATTCACAGCCTCTCCCAGCTCATCACAACTCCTGAATGTCCCAACACACCCAATGAACACTCATCATCAACATTTGTGCCTCCTCTCTGTTCGTATTTCAAATTAGCTTTGTGCACACCTCCCTCCACATACAACTCATGACACGTGGTGTTAGCTGCACATTTAGCTTTGGTCTCTACAGCAATACATTATGAATCAAGATGCCTTTTACTCCTCCTCTTTGTTTGTTTGTTCTGTATAAGCTTAGCTTTCATCTAACTGCCAAAAAGAAAAACATAATTACAACTATTAAAAAACAAAAAACAAAAAACAGACAACAAAAATCCCTTAAAACACATTACTTAAAAGAAAAAAAAAAAAAAAGAAAAAGAAAAAGGAAAAGGAAAAGGAAAAGGAAAAGGAAAAGGAAAAGGAAAAGGAAAAGGAAAAGGAAAAGGAAAAGGAAAAGGAAAAGGAAAAGGAAAAGGAAAAGGAAAAGGAAAAGGAAAAGGAAAAGGAAAAAGAAATCCATGTCCAAAGCAAAGCAATGCTGCCTTTCCCCCTCCATAGTCATCTTCAACATCTTTAGGTAACTTCAGGTTATTTATCACAAATGAGCCCAGAATTCAATCCTTGAAGACTAAATGGCAAAGTTCACAAATGCTAGTGGACTCTATTTTCCACTAAGCAGACAAATGCTATTTCACTGCTAAAACTCCACTACAGATCATGATCAACCCAAAACAAACTCATCAATTAATATGCAGTCTGTATTAGTAAAATGCAGCCTTATTTATAGCGTCCAGCTTACACTGCAGAGAGCCTGAACTGGAAAAAAAGCAGACAAAACTTGTGTGCAACAGTTAGACAGAAGATGTGACATTCATGAAGAGCACAAGCACCTGAGGTGGGGCTAGGCAGCATAGCGAGGCCAACTGTCATTTACCCCAATGAAGAATAGCACACCTCTCTTATCTATAACAGATCTGCGTGGATTTTTATGGCTAGCCATATTTACATTTCCCAATTCACTCAAAGGAGAAAAAGCCTCCAACTGTATGTTCTTAGAAGTTATACTGTCTTTTTGGCAGACACTTATTAGGCAACAGGTATCTCCATACTCTTGTTTTCTGTTTTCAGATGTCACAGGGACTGTTTTCTTCATTTTTTACTTATTCTCTCATTTCTTGTTCTCCCCCCAACCTCTTACAAGGTTTCTGCTTGTTTGTTTTGGAGTCCTCTATTTCCATGGTCCCAGAGTTGCTACTGTACAGTGAAAACAATTAACATTAGCATTGCTACATCTGTAGATGCTGAGCAAAAGCAGCAAGTGACAGGGTAATGGGAATCCACTTGCAGCAGTACTTTTACCCTGCAAGCCCTCCTCTCTTCTTTAACACAGTGTAGTCAGCAGAAGTTGCCACAAGTGCTTTCTCTCAGGCACCCTGAGGGACCAAACACCAAAAAACAGCATTATCCAAATAACTCCAAGTTTGTGATGTCACTTCAAACTCTCATCTATTGTAAAAATCAACCAAGTAAAAGCCTGGTTTTCTCTCATCTCTTCATCTCTGTCGGAAAGCTGCTAACATTTTTAATCATTTTGCTAAAAAGAGGGAGTGGTTAAGGCAGTTTCTTCTCTGAAATGTAAGTAAGACAAAACGCAACTATAACAAGGAGGAATAAATACTAATCATATAAAAATAAACATTTAGGGGTCAGAAAAAGGTTCTCAGTATATGGTCCCATTCACAACAGCTTTCATGTTCAGATGGCTTCCAGATGTGCTGGGAGCTAAGCTCACCTATTCTAATCTAATTTACAAAGTAAACACCAGAAGTTAGAACAACCAAAAACATACTTTATTGGCTACTACAGAACTGAAGGACAGCTGTGGGAAGAATCAATATACAGCTGATTTTGCTACAGCATACAAAAGTGAGTTAACATAGAAATTTAAATCAGTTAAGGATAAAGCTTAACTAAAACTCCTGAAAACTGTGCAGCAGCATCCCACACAAGGTGCTTCTCGTTTCCTTGCTCCCCAACTGCTTGACTTCTCTGCACAGAGATGCCAGCCCACCCAAGGGATGCGCTTCCCCAGTTTACCACAGGATAAACAACTCCAGCCACCACTAATCTGTGACATGAGTGTCATCCATTTAATCAACCGCTTAATATGAAGCAGGAAAAAAAAAAAAAAAAAAAAAAAAGCAGAACAACTTTCTTTCCTAATTCTTCCTCACCCAGAAGAGGCAGCCAGAGGATGTTAAAGAATTCTTTCAGCTAAAATAGATAGATTTCACCATTTTTATTAAGTAAAAGCAGAACAGCTGTCAAATCAAATGCAAAGACATTTAGGCATATAAAGACAATATTTTTATTTAGACAATATTTGAAGTGCTTCATGTCCCACTTTTACAAAATTAAGTTCTGCTGCTGTATATCAATGTGTTTCATGCTTGCAAAAAAATAATAAAAAACATCAGTGCCAATGATTTCAATGTGTGAAAGTCCTTTTTGAAACAAAAGTCTAGGTACAGTAAATAAAGCTATATTTATTTGATGTTACATTGAAAAAATATACAAAGTTTTAAAAAAAATCCTATTAGAATTCATCAAGCAGTGTATTTTATAACTAGCAAAAGTATCTCGCACCAGTAACTAGCAAAAGATCTTGTAAAATAATGAGAAATACTTGAACTTACAGTGACCTGGATATTCCAGTTACTGCCAGCACTTCCTCTTGATAAGGATCACTTTCCCCAAAGACCAGAGAAAAAGAGGAAATTTATCTGCTGCATTTGTACATAAGCAAAGGCTGCAGCATAAACAATCCACATCTTCAATTCCTTATTTCAAAGTGTATTAATGTTTACAGCACTTAACTTCCATTCTTAAGCATGATTACATAAGATACCACACAGAGACAACTTAATTGCCCTTTTAGAAACATTGTTTAGGCTATAACCTCATTAGGATCAGCTCTCAAGTTTTCCATAGAGATCACTTAAAAACATAAGGGACCTCAACTGCAATTGTCAGCTCTCAGGTACTGAAAAAATTCATTAAATCTAGAGGAATAAAAGCTTTCTGCTGTACAACAGATGGATTTCACTTTCTTAAACGAAGTTTGCCCAGTGACCACTAAAAACACACAATCATATGAAGGTTGAGAGATTTTTTTTTATTTTATTTCAGATTTCACAAAATGATATAAGCCAAAATGACAAGCAGAACTTTTTTCCCCCACTCAAAGTCAGAAAAGCATAGAGAGGAAAGAGGCCACTTTAGTGAAGTTGCTTCTAGAGCTTTTCTTGTCTCTGACTTCTCATTCAAAGCAGTTATTACAATTGATTATTACAACAATGCTTCTGCACTGCTACGTAGCTGAGGCAGACAGGCGAAATCTTGCACATCATCTGTTCAATGAAAGAACAGTTGACAAGAGTTCCGGTTCACCTTAATGTTTTTCACTTACAATGATGCATCAGTTCTGGGCAATATATAGACTAAACATTTTAAGCCACAAATTTCCTCTACGAGCCTTCCCAGTTCAATACTAATCTTTAATACTCACAGATCTGTCTTGCACACCAACTTTCCTGCTGCATTCACAATCCCCAGAGATGGAACTGATTTCACAGCATCAATGCTGCATATCTTCAAGGTAATGTTACTTGTAAGGAAAATGCTCAGTGACATCCACCACATTATTGTCAAGTTCTGCTAGCTATAGGCCAACAAGTGACTAAAGTTTCCAAGGTAAGCCACTCAAAAAAGAAGAAAAAAGAAGCCTTTACATCTTCTATAAAAATCACAACTATATATTTCAGGATGTATGCATACACAACCCCTTTATAATAAAAAAGGTAAGTATTTCATAAGACATAAATCGTTTGGCAAGCTGGAGCTCCCAGTTGAGGACTTGATAATTACATAATCAAAGATAAGTAAATCGGAATAATATACAATATCATCACTTTCATCCTCAGTATAATTACAGATGATTTCTCTTCCTTACTGAAATGCAGTTCAATTTTCATCTGCATTGTTCTTCATCTGAATACTAACAATAGCACTGACATACCTACTCTGTGCAAACACTTTTCTTCAGAACAGAGACCTTGTTTAGCCACTCTGCATAATCTTGTGGTAGACCAAAACAAAAGCACTCAAGTAGTACCACTTCTTTTCATACCCTTAGCACCACCAGCACAGCAGAACAGCCTATATGTGAGCACGATTTACCTTCCATACATTTTTCTACCTCTGATCTCATACTTGGCATCTGTTCACTCAAAGCAAAAAATTTCTTCCAGACATTCTGCTGTATGAGCTTCTGTTATCCTGCAAGTTATTAGTAAA
Organism: Excalfactoria chinensis; assembly: GCF_039878825.1. NCBI lineage: Eukaryota > Metazoa > Chordata > Aves > Galliformes > Phasianidae > Excalfactoria > Excalfactoria chinensis. The sequence continues at coordinate 15,925,481 of NC_092831.1, forward strand.
GGACAAAGAAAGCCTGAGTCTCTATGTATCTGTTCATCGGTATGAAGAAACATTGCATACTATCCACTACAGTCAGAGTCTAATGATATTACACAGAGATACAACAGCGCATGTGATTGGGTTACTGCACATAAACATCTTAATATTTTGCAATAGTTGATGAGTCCACCTTGCAGCACATATTTAAAATTGTATTTCATACCACAACAAAAGGCCATTTCTATTTTCCATTTTCAGAGACTTATCTTTCTTATCTTAGATTCACTCATTCCTATCCTTGTTTCCTCCAGCCCAAGTTTCAAGTTGACAGTGAAGAAAGGACTGGAAGCTCTCTACTTTTGAGGAGAATTGCCGTTCTCCTCAAAAACAAACAACCACAAAATCCAACCATTCTCAAAAACAGAAAAACTTGATTTCAGAAAAAATTGAAAAAACAGAAAAAATTGATTTCTAAGGTTCTAGAGATTCATCCCTTTCCCTCCAATGGCCATTATGCTCAGAAAATGGAAATGAAACCAGCATCTGTAACTGTCTACACTACATCTTTACCACCTCTCACTGCTGTTTGCTGTATCCTACCTCTATACATATACATTTCTAACAGGTTACTTGAAAAAAATGTAGACTTACTTCAGTATTTTAAAGTTTCAGTTCAAGAAACCAAAAGTTATGCTATATATATAGACTTCCTCTGCAATGTTTTGTTCTTGGGGTTCGTGTTTCTGCAAAAAAACTGATTACTTTTTAAGTACTACAGTATTATATTTATTCTTTAAATTAAACAGCTGACTGCTCTGCCAGCCTCGTGACATCTATATAACATGCCAATCAGCCTAGATACTAGGCTTTCATCTCTACATCAATATCACTGTTTGATACACAGCCTGTATCTTTATTTCTACTATGAAAGCACCAGCTGGAAGTTAAGATCAAGGTATGGATCAATGAGAGGAAAGCACGGTTCATTCTTGGGAGGTTATCCCTTCAAGCCAGACTTATGATATGCATAGAACAAAATGAAAGAAGTGCTTGTTGTATCTGCTCACAGATAAACGTGAGCTTTCAGGTTCTAAATTCATACGCTTAGCTATCGGGGGAAGATTCTGAAGTTACACTGTACAGCTACTGTATCTACCAGGCAATTCAACAGCTACAAAAAAAAAAAAAAAAAAAAAAAAGTACAGAAATACATTTTAACTCCAATTTCCAGCTGGCGAAGTAACCTAGAAAATCTTGAAATCTTGTAAATCTTGGAGACAGTGAAGCATTTCACAGTGTACTTTCTATACATATTCACAAGTGGGAAAGAAGATAAATATTGCAAATTAGTTCCAGCATTACAAAAAAATATTACAAAAGAAAAAGATGGTACTAGAAAGAAAGGACGAAGGGTTCTTCTAAAAGGGAAATGCTTTGTGCAACCAATATACTGACTGATATGCCAGCAGTGATAGTACAAGTGATATGATTAACAAGTTGATCTTAAAAGATCACCTCTACAAGTTTACTCAGTGAGAGTCCAGCAAGCAACAAATCTGCCGAGTCTCTCTTATTTGTGTCTACATTTAGGAGATTGCTACAAAGAAAGCCAAACAAAAAACAACCACCAACAAAAAAACATCTCATCTGTCTTCCCATAAATAAATAAGGATCAGGAATAAGGCATCCCAGGAACTAAGATGTTTCTTTAAAGCTCTCAATAGAGAAAATACTTTTCCTAATCAGCGGAACGTGTTGAATCCCTCCTTAACTGGACTCAGAGTTCTAGAGAGCAGAAATTTTTTAAAGAGCTTTTACCCTAGAAGGAAATAAATCACTGGACCGGGACCGTAACCATGACAGTAAGGTGAAAGCTTAATGGAATCCTTGGGCATCTGGTTCACACTGAAAGCAAGAAAGCAGCAAATGAATCCTTCTGTTCCCTCCAGACCATTTAGAACAAATTCACCCATCTGACTGTCTGTCCCCATGGCAGTGGCAACCTTGAAAATAGAAGAGACTGTATTTGAGCCATAATTCATGCAATGCTTTCTCAGTTTACAAGGAAAAAGAGGAAATTCACAAGCAAGAAACAAATCAGTATGGCACAAGCATGTTTTTAATGGTGGCCCTCCTAGCATTAAAGGGACACCAACTCCAGGACAGATTTCTTCAACATAATTAAGTCAAGTACAAGTTTAAAACTTTTCTAGAAAAACAGGAGATTTTTGTTCATCATTCTTACAAACCAAATCGTAACTATGATGACAGTGAACTTTTCAAGGTCACTTTAAACACAACAAAGACTGCCCAGCCCTTGCACACAGATAGCCACCAAACCTGTGTTGCTTTACACTACCCAGCGAAACACAGTGAGCTCCTTCCTAGTTATAAGAACTATCCTGCTGCTAGAAGACAGCCAAGAGCTTGCAATCCTATCAGGCAACAGAGGATAAAATAACAACAACAACAATTATGCTATAAATTAGTATAAATATCATTATTAAGGAATTAGCAAAACACATACAAGTTTTGCTAACTTGCACAAGCAAATCCTTATCTCACATCCTGCTGTGCCCAAAGTAGTATTACTTCTTAAAAGGAGAAAATGAAAAAAGAGAGCTTTTAGTTCCAACATTACTTCTAAGGAAGTTCAGATCTTAGAGTTGTGAAGTAAATAACACTAACACAAAATACAGATTTGGCAAGTGATGTGCAGCATGTCTCTGTAATAAGCAGATACTTACAGCCACTCACAACTTTTTCCACGGATTATCAAATGTGAAAATGAAGTTTTTTGAAGAGAAGTCAAACAACTTGAACAGCATTCAAAACTACAAAAACTTCACGACTCATTTGGTCTTTATTATATTTACAGCTATGAAAGCAGTCTGACAGAAAGGAAGGAGCAGGGAAGAGAAAGCAGTAAATCTGTAACAGTGACTGAGTAATATATAACTGGCTGAATAAACAGGAAAAGAAAACAAAGAGCAGCTTGATCAGAAAGGGGGAGCTTAACCTTTGATACACTGGTAAATCTAACAAGTATTTAAAACTCAAGCAAACATATGTCAGCTCCACTAGGAACAAACTCAAATCTTTTGTTCAAGAACTTCTAAAAAAGCACACTCGTACAGATATTCTTCTCCCGTGACCAGCAAGAGAAGTTCAATTAAGGGCTCTCAAATAGAGCAAAACCTAAATCTGCCCTTCTGGCTGTTACCTACTAGCCATGAAAGCAGGTATAGCAGCACCATCTTTCAAAGCCCGCAGATGAAACACTTGGCTCTGCTCACATGGTTTTTCAGCTGCTATTCTGAACATCAATGGAGCAAAGAATTGCCACTTTATCTGAGCTTTTCTTCTGAGGCTTTTCTCTGCTGCTCAAAATCGTGTTTTAGAAGTAACACTGGAGGCAGGCACTGGATGGATTTAGAGGTTGGGCAAGGTAAGAAGAGAAATCACTCAGCATCACAGCAGCTGGGAAAGAGACTAACACAAACTCTACTCTTTTTCTCCCATACACACAGCCCTCACTACATGTGTGGGAACAGGTGCAGGTGGGCAAAAAGCAAAAATGCAGGCCAGGAGCTAGGAAGCTCTGCAGCAACAACAGAAAGGCCAAGCTTTACCCCTGCTGCCTTCAGCTGCAGCCTCCCAGTCTCATAGCTGCGGATTCACTACAGGAAAAATTGAGCCAAGCACATAATTCAACTTTGAAAAGAACTGCCCTGATTTCTGGTTGTCAGAAACTCTTTGGAACAAGCCAAGCTTTCTCCCGGGCAAAAAGCTCTTCAACTACCAGCAGCCAGGCCATCTAGGCACCTATAGTTTGGTGAAACTCCAGAGTGTTTTGTACATTTGCATATCCAAGAAATAGGAGGGTTATTAAATGGGAGAAGAGACGTGATATCAAGCATTTAAAGTCAGAAGCTTTAAAAAACAAAATAAAATACTTAAGTTACACAGATGTTATGTGATGTGAAAAGTTGACATAAGTGAAGCAAGAAAAAGCTTTTATGTATGAGAACCATGTACTACTTGCACAGAACCACGTAAACTAACACACCTCATTTGCTTATTACAGAAAAGAAAGTGGAAGAGAAAAAAGTTAAGTTCAGGCTAGAGAAATGTACCAAAACAAGTACGAGCTTTATTAAATTCTATGAAAAGAATCCCCTCACATTTTTCAACTTATTTACTATCCTGAAAGCTAGGGTGTAAGGAAAAAAAAAAGATTCTCCCCACCTTGTATGTTACTCAGACTCTGTGGGCAAACACTCCTTGCAAAACTAAGAACAAATGCCATGAGTGCCCATCTCCTGCTTATCTCATAGAGCTACACCCACACCCTGAAGAACGCAGCAAAGTCCCTACCCCTTGGAGCAGGGCAGTCCCCCTGCCGCCCCTAACTGCAGTGCTGCTGACACAGCCCAAAACTGATGCGCAGGGAGCTGGGTGGTGGAAACACAGCAGAAGAGATGCTCCAGCTAACTTCCTAGCATCACCCTGACCAGAAGTTTTCTTTCCAACCTTAGCTACTGCTAGCTGTAGGAATCTCCTTCTCCTTCATCCCTTTTAACTTGAGCTCCCTCCAGACTGGCAAATCTACTACATGCGAGAGCTGCTGTTAGCTCCCTTCTCCACTTTCACCTGTGGACTCAAAATCCCTGCAATCCACTTCTTACTGCATCCTTGCAACAGGCACAGAAGACAACATTTCTGCACAGCAGTCTGACTCCTTGCACCATGGTGGGTGACATCAAAGCTGGTTTGGATACCCCAGCACTTCATTAGTAAAAGTCCTTGCAAAGAGTACAGGGATTCAGCCTGAACTACACAGTAGGAAAAATTTTGTTCTTACTAACTTTTGTAACAACTATCAGCAGCAGCAGCCTGCACTACGGAGTGTAAAGAAACTTTACTATGTTATGTAGATGAGTAACTTGCTCTGATTACTGGGCTACAACACTGTATATTATCAAAATGCTTTAATGCTCTAGGATAGACAGAAGTGTTGTGTAATACTAAGTGAATACACAGCATAGACTGCTGTAAGAAACAAAAAGGCATTGATTTCTACAAGTTCTTAACAACTGTTTTTCTTCCAAACAAAACTCAAACAAGATTAAAATTAGGTGGACAATGAAAGACAAAGGCAGAAAAGCCTTAATGTATCCATGCAATACAATATTCTTCATTTAAAGTAACCTTATTTGAACTTCTGGGTGGCAACCTGAAACTTAAAATAACAGACGAAACAGTTCTGTGCCCAAAACGTGGCACTGAAATTCTAGCTGTCCATCCACTTGGATACACTGACAGGACTTTATTCACCCTGGTCTTTGAGCCAGGAAGAGGATAAAAAGCTTTTTGTATCTTGGACTGGAAGAATTACACACTTTCTCTGAATGCAACACTACAGACATTAATTCTTTCCTTTTACAGGTCTGTATTTGGATTCTGACAACTTTACTACTACCCTACCCATGAGTCTGCCTTCCCCACAAAAACATAGACTTAAACATTGCTACAGATGTGTAATTATGGAAAATATTTTTCCTCACAACAGTTCAGACAAGTTAAACCAAACAAGCAAGGAAGTGCTGTGTAAATACCAATTCTTTTTCATCCTTAGTCTTGCAAAATATTTGTCACCTTATATCAGTAAACATTTCCAGAATTCCCACCCTCTCCAACCAGAACAGTACTGCAGGTCGAAGTTTTACCTGCATATGCCTAACACAATAGCTGCTAGAATGACAGTCTCCAGTCAGGCAATATAAGCACCACCTGGAAGCCATCTAAATAAGGGGAGGGAGCAGGAGAACAGCTAAAATTGGCTCAGCTACTTTTCTGCCTACCTCCAAGAGAAGTCAGGTTTCCCTTCTCCATTAAAATCAAGTGATTTTCTTTCAGCACCATATGTAGGTAGAAGGGTTGGATCAAGCGTGTGCATGGCAAGCACGCTGTCACTCCTTTCTTTTACCACTGACATCATTAAGCCTACCTATTTATAATCCCACCACCTGACCAAACAGCCTACACAGTACATCTGAGATTTGTATAGTCATTAATCCTGACACGTCTACTTCAGCCAATTCAAAGGAGTACTAAGTAGCTTTGTTGTGTCTTTATGATACCATAAAAAGAAACCAATCCTGTTTTCTGTGCCTCTTTTCTTTCTACAAGAAAACCTTAATGGGAAGTCTTAGAATTAGGAATCTTTCTTCTTCCATACTTCTTTATCCTTCCCCATTTTTCCATCTATAAGATACCCAACCAAACAGTTCAGATAAGCAGATTTTGGTGACCAGAGAAATACTTGGACTGCAGAGGAAAATAACTCCGAGTTAATTTGGTCATCAATGCTGCCTAGGAAATGACTGACGCTCTCTAATCAGCATCACAAATAGAAGTACAACAATTACATTGCCCTGGAAGAAAACAAACTTTGCAGTGTTTGCAGCAGGACAGTAACAGAAGCATGACATCACTGTCAAGAAAAAACAGAAGCTGCTTGAAAAGCAATTCTCAGTTCATTTATCTCTTCTCAAAGTATACATAAATGTGAAATCTGCTTACAATTCAATCTGCCCAGGTGACGGGAAGGAATGCAGCCAAAATCTTTTGGGCAAGGACTAATATCAGCTGTAGCATGCTTCAGGATCCTATCATTAATAAATGCCGCTTCTAGATCCATGCTAGGTCACAGAGAATTTTGCAGAGGCCTGTGTGCCCCTTCAGATAGAGGGTAGCATCCATGAGGCCCTGTGTGCATATCACGGACCCAGGCAGCATTGCAGGACTTAAGACAACCAGTAGTAAAAGTTTCAGTGCAAACAGGCTATCAGTGCAGTCTTTAAGATACCAACACAACAAGCCGGACAACAAGATCCTTGAGTCCAGCTTGTCCTACGTGGCACAAAACATCCAGAAATTCTGCTTGGAAGCATTAATTTACACCCTGCTCTAAGGGTTGTAGCTGGAGGTGCCAATGTTCTCCTATCCTGAAGTACCAAGTTTGGTATACTGTTTATTTACAGAAATTCCCTCCTTACAGCTTTAGAACTGCCCCAGTGTGTTTTGCTGTTGTTGCTGCTTGGTTTGTTTCTTCTTTAAATGAGTTCCTAGAATACGTATGAAAATGTTGAGGGTTTTAAAAGACCTGGCCAAACGAGTTTTGACAGAGTATTAGAAAATAAAATCCAAGGGAGAAGAATTAAAATATTTTCTTAGAACTCCTTTAGAATTAGAATTTTTAAATTCTTCTCATTTTTCCCATAAAAAAATCTACTTCAACTATTCATCTTGGCATTGCTGCATTGGAAAAGATGCCCTAAAAAGGAAACACTGACTGCTCTCAGCAGCAAAAGGGAATGCATGTGAACATTCATAAACATAGAACTAATTTTATTTCTTGTGTTTGTAGGCTTTAAGAGAGAGCAACAATCTATATTGCTAAATACAACAGCACTATAGCACTAGATACTAAAGTTTCTAAAGAAGTCCCTTTCACTTGTTTAGTGCAGGTTTCTGGGGTCTGCTTCACACTCCCTAACCCACAGAACTGTTTCTGAGACCAAACAGATATGAAGATTTGCATATACCAGCAAGTGAAGTAAAACTAACTTCCCAATACTTAGTTTTCAGATCTCCAGTTATTCACAGACAAGCGAATCCGAAGACAACCAAAATACTGAGCATTGCAGTACTGAGGAAAAAGAAAAAAACAAACAACATGCATCCCAAAAAAGCCTAATGGTTATTAGAACACAATGGATGTGTACCAGTTATCTGTATTTGGACAAGTTACCCAGAATTATCTGTTTTGTTGTTGGTCTTTTTAATCCAGTAGGGATATATCTGGGGGAGGTGGACGCTCTTTGAGCCTATTGTCTCTATTGTTATAAATAAAAGACTTTAAAACAATCTGATATTTCATCTAATCCTGAAATAGTTGTGATTACTTTTTAAAATAATGTTCATGAGAACCTGAAGTCTGAAAGTAGCAAGAATAGCAGGAAACCTGCATCACTAGCTAAGAATAAAAATTCTTCCAGATTGCATTCCTGCTTTATTAAGTACTCTGTTTCTTCAGTTGCTTTGCACCTACTGAGATGACATCTCATATGTCATGGATCAACACAGTCAAGTCTCCAGGGAAAGACAAACAATTTTGTTCTATCATAAAGAACTGGAGGAGAGAGCATAGACAGAGGCTTCCAAATGGCTTGGAACCAGACCAAGAATTTTTCTTAGGCAAGTCACACATTGACAAGGAAAGTTGTTTAAGCATTCAAAATTGAGGGGGACTTAATTGTTTTCCCATTATTTAACATTTGGCCTAAAGATTTTGTGCAGTACCTTTAGACAACTTCTATTGCATGTTCTCCTTTCACTTACTTGGAATAATCAGAAAACAACAGATCAGTACAAGCACAAGCAGTAAATGTAAGCACACGAGCAGAGAGCCCACATCAAGAAGTCTCAAACGAACACCATATAATGCCTGCAGCCATACCCAGTGATCATCTCCGAACCTTCTCCAGTTCCATTATGCCCTTCTGGAGAAGACAGAGACCAGAACTGTTCATCATATTGCCATTACAGATTTATAAAGGGCCAGAATCATGTCTTCTCTTTTCATTTCTTTACCAATTCACACAACAAACAGATTCCTACTGAATTTATCTGAATTTCATCTCATTTCATTATCCAGTCACTTGGTTTTGTAAAATTCTTCTAGGTTTTCACAGTCACATCTCCTCTAATTACCATGAATAACAGATTTTTACTGTCTTAAAACTGCCAGGTCACTATTCAGCCTCTTTGCTAGTCTATTAATACACCAAACTAAAAATTCTAGCTGAGAAGCATTTGGAACTCTTATTTTTGTGCAAATTATTGGGTAGCCATGCAAAGCTCACCATCATACGCCGCACTTACTTAGTTTTCTTAAAATGCTCTTTGTTTGAGACTAGCAGAAACTAAATCTAAGGCCAGAAAAAAATGTCAGCTGGTTTCCCCTCAGCCATTTGGTCAGCACAGCACTTAAGTTTTTTCTATAGCATTAAATAAGACATTTACACTGCAGGTATACTGCTACACAAGGAGTTCCTTTCTTTATTCCAGCCGTGCTTGCTGCATCAGAGTCTGCAGATAAACAGATTTTGCTAATTTAACTTGAACACTAAGCTAGTGCTTACAAACTCTCACCACAGCTGTGCAAATTAAGGACAAAATAACAATGTTTGCTCAAAAAAAAAAAAAATAATAAAAAAATCCACACCCTTATTCAGGGGACGAAATGACTGTATTTTAGGCCACCTACCCATACTTTGGGCTACCTGCCACAACATGACTTCCCTTAAACTGCAGCATGACTCTTCCACTTCTATCTCAATAAACCTTTTATCCTCATTTTCACACCAAAGATTACTGTTCTGTTGACTCAGCACAGAAGGAAACATGCAAACGTTCACGGTATTTTAGACCTTGCTGAGTAACATTTCATCTCATCATTATGGATACAGCTCATTAATCCACTGCTGTTTTTGGTATTTTCTATTGTGCTGGTTTTCTTCCCATGAAACACAAACTAAGGGAGATGGGAAACTCTGCATGGATTAAACTCTATAGAGGAACATAAAATAATGGAGAAAGGAAAAAAAACAAAAACAAAAACAAAAAAAAAAAAATCATGAAAGAACATAAAAGCATTAAGATTAAAAGGCACAGCAGAAGCCTGCACAACAGTGAAATGCTTCGAATCATGCTCACTGTTAAGAGAAAGAGGGGATACTAGAAAACTTTCTCCAGAAGAAAAAAAAAAAAAAAAAAAAAAAGATACTTAAAACCAAAAGAAACAGCAAATTGCAAGGGAATAGTCAGCTTTTGGGTTGAGGGATTCACACATGTTTGAGGGAAAAGACAACAAAGCTGAGGGGTCGACTGTCCAAAATCGATCATTCCAAGAAGTCAGCTCTTCCCCTCAGAATGCTGCAGTTATATCCTAGAAGTAAACTGGTACTCCTGCCACAGTGGCAATGTCATGGCACCAGTGGCTGCTACAAATAAGATACAACATAAGACGCAACTTGAGTTGCAAACTGGAAGACTTTTCCAATATTTTTTGTGTTGATTTATGCAATACATTATGGCTAGGTAACAGATGGTATATTATGTTTTTCCTATTTTGACACAATGTAAAAACTTGCTGCAGATGGCTGTAATGTAATTCTCATTAACACACTTATATTTTCACAGTTTAATGTAGCAATAATGAAACTTTGAGGTCTGGAATTTCCTGTTGGTTAACTAGTGGTTAGGTTAATAGCCCGAGGAACCGCTCAACCCAATAAGTTTCCTTATTGTTCAATCATATAATTACTATATTCATATTTCTGGGAAAGCTCTCAAGACAGATTTCATGTCACAGTGAAGCTACCTTTACAACCCTCCCTCTGTTTGTGAAACAACTGCATTATTTTACCCAGCAGAGTGTGTAGGCAGGAGAGCAATGAACAGCCCTAATTCAGCTCCTCTGGGAAGTTTCAGCAATGCTTGTTTTTATTTTAGAGATACCGACTCACACTAAAAGAATTCTTCAAACGCACATTAAATCAAACACTAGGGAAAAGCTAGGATCAACATTTCTTGGTCTATTGCTGATACATTGAGTAAAATCACTGATTAATTATCACGTAATTTAGTGGTGTCTTTTAAATCCCTGTTAATAACCCTTCACGGAAGCTTGGAGCATGACGTGCATAGCAGCACACCAACATCCCATTACATCTAGAATCTAGAAAGATGAAAGGAACAGTTCACCACAGATCTCACACTCAGGTTACTGCCATGAGAGAAGCTGTTTCTTTGACACAAACACTGCAACTTCAACAAGATAGTTCAACTAGCAATGGAAGATTCACAGCAATCCACAGGCCAATGTGCCTGCATCATCACGTTCCTCAATACTGCAGAATGAGAGCAGGGATGAAAGTCCGACCCATGCCATCTCCTCCTCCCCTGGGCGTCACCGGAGGATCCCCAGCAGATAACCCATATCTACCCATGTGTTAAGGCACGGTGAAACTGATACCCAAGCAGAGCTAGCTCCCAAAAAATTAATGGATGGGGCAGCTGAAAAAAGGAAAAAAGATCTACACAGAGAAACTGCAGCATTCTTGCACAACTGGAGCAACTCAAATACTGAGTTATGAGATAAAGAGCAATGGGATCTGTACCGCTTCTTAAAATGGTACGGATTCCAGAGAGGCTGGCCACTACCAAGCTATCATGAAAGAAAACATGATGAGAAAAAACACAACTTGTGACTTGGTTTACAGAGTTAAAGAAAGCCAAAAGCTGCAAGGCAAAAAGCACCTTTTAAGCTCCCAAGCTCACTTATGTCAGAGAACTGCAGGGAAAGAGAATTTGGATTTTCTAACAAACGCCTTTTTATTTAAAGGTCAATACAAGGCTATTTTGTCAGATTCTGGAGCCCTCCCATTCCTTCACACTTTATTTAGACAACATTAAGAAGAACTGAAACAACATTGTTTTCCTTCACCAACAGAAGCAGGAGCTGCACACAAAGCCTTTTTGAAGCACTAAATGTCACTTTGGGATTCACCGATCACATGTACCCAAACACAAACAATTGAAAAAAGATCTGAATGTTTTTGGAGATCAGAGAAGTACAGCTCCCAGCAGAGTCCCTTTGTTTCCTTAAATCACTGCCAGGGCTCTAGGAAGTTAATGAAAAACTGACAGGCAAAATAAAGATCCCACAGTCATTTTTTCCTTTGGAAAATCCCATGCTTCAACCCTTTAATTCAGAAATATTCAGATCCAGTTACACATAAAAGTTTTCATAATCACATTCATTTCTTGACAGAATATGCTGTACTTTGCCAGACCTTTTTAGGGCACCATTACTATAAGGAATTTGGAGGTAGCCTTAAAAAAAATTAACAAGACTCTTGTTCTGAATGAATACATATGATATACCACTTTACATATTTTCTGCTATACACACACAGACCAGCAGCAACTCCCTCAGTTCTTCAGAGCAGCGTATTCCATGGGTTATCTCAATATTTGGATCTCATGTGTGTTTTACAGGAGCTTACACTGTTGTACAGAAGGATGCTCATTCCAAAGGGATAAGCAGCTGTGCGAACAGCAAAAACTCATAGCAGCAAACATGGCACACTGAGAAAGAATATGCTCCAGGTTCACTGCAATGTGCAATACAGGAATGAGGAAGAAAAGCAGCGCTGCCTCTCTCTTACTTAACATGCACACACACAAGCTCCTTGATACAGATAAGCACATATCTGGTATCAGTATCACTGTCAACTTAACTGGGAGTATACCATACCAACCCCTGGAATAGGCAGCAAAGCATGTTTGCGGATTCTCCTCCACACTTAAGATATTTCAAAATCAACAAAAAGAGTTGAAAACAATTCCAACATACAGCCAAATTCTAGACACAGCACAAACAATATGGTAACCTCGACAAACCACTTGAACACACCTCTAAGGAGCATGAAGGTAACAGGTTAGCATCTTTAAAGGCTTATGTTTGATTTTGTCTACATGAAATCATAATTTTAAGGCAATTTTCTGAAGAAGCGCAAGTGCTGCCGTCATTCTTGAGCTTTATTACGCATGCAAAACATTAGCAAATTATTTTTGGTATGCCTGCACTATTATTCTGTCAAGAGTAAACATATTAAAAAATGCATTCGGCAAGCTTAAGCGGCACTAGCAAAGACAGACCGCGCTACACCCTCCTAGTATGTTGCTACGTTCACCTGAATGCAGAAGCCTTCCTCCTGCTACCTCAGCAAGAGCTCACAGACGCCATGAAGCTGTGACTAGACAAGCCAGCTATTGCTGAGGTTCAGCATGCTGTGTTGCATGGGCATACAGCTCATCACAGCATTGTGCTGCCTGTCTCATCTGTGCAGTTGTATGAGATAGATACTACACCAAACTTTGCCTGGTGAATCATACCAGGTTCTTGTAAGCATTTGACATAGCAGGGCCATCAGCTCAACTTTTTGCCTACTTAGAAAAGTTTTTTAAAAGTAAGTAATCAAACACATCACTTCTTATTGTAATCTTTTTCTGGTTCAGAGAATGCAGCGAGATATTTTGCTAGCCTAGATTTCTGATGCAGAACAGATTCAAGCCGAGACCTGCAATACACGAAAAGGTATGTGCAGGTGTACCTTTCGGTATTCTGGTTTATTTTTTAGGAAACAGTAATCGGAATTGTCCATAACTTATATGAGTCATTCAAGAAACATTCACTGAATAAAGAACAAGATTTCACATACAAAGAAGCTGTTCTCATATTGCACCTTTCTGTGACCTGAGTAAATTCTGCAGTACCTTCTGCAGTAACTACCTTAAAACACAGACTCTCTAGCTTACATGTCCCACTACTGCAGAAACCTGAGTGATACAAAGAGCAAACAAGCTTCCTAAATAAAGATGAAGAATCAAAGACCTCTGTTGTCTTCCTTCAGGTACACTTCAAACTTTTGTTGTTACTGCCCAGAAAGCCAGGCTTATAAAGAGATGTATTCAACCAAAAGCACTAAAGGACACAAAGTAGTTTAAAGAAAATACAGTACAGTCTTAACTGTTTCAAATGTTTTGCTTCAGTGAATAAGCATAGAATAGTGAGAACTCCAGCATTCTGCTTATATACACAGTACGTTTATATTAAATGTAAGAAAAATACAATGGGTTATTGTCAAACAAAGAAACTCTTTCTGCCAACATTGGAAAAAGTACCAGTTTTTTAGTTCTCCCCATTTACATCTGCAGTGCCACAGAACAAGCGGCACAACGCACAAGTATGGGCTGCAGCACCAGCTCTTTCCACTTCTGGCTTTAAGATGGTATAAGAACTCTGGTCCCACATTCATGTTTGTGTCCATACTTTCTAAGGAAAACACACAACTCAGAAGAAACCAACTGCCATAATAAGGACAAATCTGAAAATAAGTGCTGCTTATCAGAGACCGTATGAGATATACGGCTTGGTACTTACCGATGGCACTTTCCTGCTAAGGAAGGGCACAAGGCTGTGCTGAAGGCACTGAAGCCCTGCAGCAGGCTGGCAGCCAGGCAGGGAGACTCTGCCAGCCCAAGCTGGGTTTGCACCCGGCCCTACGCCCCCACAGAGCCAGGTGGGCAGTGAGCACTCAGCTCAGTAAAGGGGAGGAAACTGTGGCAGCCAGATCAGGCCTGGGCAATGCTAACACAGAAAGACCCAGAAAACTAAAGGGCAGGACAATAAAAGCCTCAGATGGTATTGCAATGTATGGTTACCAGAGCTCATTTCACTAAAAAGAAGCGACTTTTGTAGGAAGAAAAATACTGAAAGCACATTCAAAGCATTGCAAAAGCAACTCTTACAGAATAAGGGCAGTAGATTTTAACACTCAAAAGTTTGCACAGCCAGCTGCAGATCAGCTCCTGTGTCCAGAGACAGGCAGTGGGACACAATAGTGCACCTGCAGAACTGCTGCTGCATCGAGGGCAGTGCTGCCACTGCTGCCCAGAAGTGACAAACCAACCCGGCCCCTGCCCTGCCTGGCAGGCTGAGTGACATGCAGGGAAATGCAGGGAAAACCCTGCCTTTCAACTTGAGATTCTGATAAGGCAAAGCTGGCTATGAGGAATAAAACTGGTTCTGCTCTGTAAGGCAGGCTAGGCAGGTAGAGCACTGAAATGTTCCTTATCAAATGCTTGCTTGCTGTGAAACACCCTCAGTCTTGCACTGAAAACCACAGTGTTTAACCTTCAGGTACTTATCCTTGCTAAGATTTGGACCCTTGAAAGTGCTGCAAGGCAAAATACAACCATTGATCATGGCATCATTGCTAGTAAGTATGAAGTTCTCTCTCATTCTCCTTTTAAAGTCTATAGAGTCCATAAAGTCCTGAACGCAAAATATGAGGGCTAATTTATCATGTTGGACTGCAACCTCAGAGGCAGATGGTGGTGGTATGGTGATACAGGCTGAACCTTTCCTCCAACATTCCGTTTCATGTTGTTGCCATGTGGCAGACGGCAGAAGAGGGGCAGTCTGACACAACAGCAAATGACTCAAAAGTGCAAATGAAACAATGGTGCAGAACTGAATTCCTTCATGCAGAAAAAACAGCACCCACTGATATTCACTTGCAATTGCTGAGTGTTTATGGAGACCCAGCAGTGGATGTGAGCACAGTAAGGCTGTGGGTGCTGCATTTCAGCAGTGGTGGCAGCAACAGTGAGTGACCTCTGCTAGCGCAGTTTCTTACAAGCACAACACACAGACTCTCATCCATCATGGGTAAAAGTGCACAGATAATGATGGTGACTATGTTGAAAAACAGTGTCCTGTAGCTGAGAATTTGCTCTAACAGATAGTGTTATGTATTTCCATGGGAACAACAGGCACACAGGAACTATTCCTTTCAGAGGGACCTACATAAGAAACCTACCTAGACAAGTGAGTTATAAGAAGGAACTGTCTTTCCCCACAACTGACTATGTACCTAAAGCATACCCACTGATAAAATATGGAACAGGAAAGACCACTTAACAAGCTCCCAAGTTATAGATGTGAAAGGATGCACTTTTTTTCCTTTCCTGCTCCGGTTTGATCTTTCCTTTCCAAAAACCAAAACAAGCACTGCGTGTTGATTTAATGCAGCAGATGAATGAATTGCCCAGAAATCCTCCTTCTATTCTTTCCCCTAGGTGAGTTCAGAAGGGACACATCGCTGCTGCCTTACATGAGACATGCCGGGAGCGCACTGTGCTCCCAGCTGGAGCGGGTCTGCAGCCAGCAGGACAGGCATTGCAGCAGTTCTACAATCCCTTCTCGTGGTGGATGAGCAGAAACTGGTTAGTTTCAGAGAAGCCATGACAGAAAAAGCCACAGGGTGGCACTGCAGGTAGGCTCTGTTTTGAAACGGTTTGTTTGTTTTTTTTCTTTTCCAAGCAAACTGGCACATATCTTATTCCATCTGTATGAAAGAATAAACCGATTTGTCAGGATTTTTTCATTATTTTGTTCAGCTATCCCTAGCACATAAGTCATATCTTAAAAGAGACAGTCTACTGCAAAGATATCATGGTATTTTATAAGCATATTAAATGGTCTTGAAGAGCATAGAATAAAAACAACGACATTCTAAAGACAATCTAAGAATTGGCAAGAATTTCTGATTTACCAGTTCATTATAAATAACTAACAAATTTGCACAAAGCACGTGCATTGTCATACAGGAGTTGTAATGTTCTCTTCATATTTTGTCTTTTAAATCAATATTGAGTTTGCAAAACTCTGTGATGAGTTCTCTCTCAAGCATCAGGTAGGACAGCATTATCTTCTCAGAAAGTGGATAAAAGTCTATGAAAAAAGGTCTTAACGCTGTATTCAGTACTGTCACTTCCTTTTAAGACACTTTTCTTCTCACATATAAAAGAATCAAAACCCACAAAATATAAGATGTAGAAGAGTAACACAAATCTGGACTTACAAGTCTATTTTTTTCTGCTGCGTTGTTTTCCTTCCCCAGTTTCAAACTTCTGCCATTTCAGTTAAAAGCCAAAACTGGCTGCTTACAAGGAAAGCTATTTCTGTTCACTTAGTGAATAAACCGATATTCAAAGGAGATCTGGAGGTCAGCCAGGATTGCAGTAGTTTCTTTCCATTTTTAAACAAAAGGCTTCTTCAAATTATAAACCTGATATTCCTGCAGGTTCAAAACTAACAGATAGAATAAGACCACGTACTATCATTCGAGTCACCTAAAGACCTAGACATTTTTAATTTCTCAGTTTTAGAGGATGAGCAGCAACAATTAGTACTGTCAGTGTTTCTAGTAATAATAAAAAGTTGTATTTTAGTGCAGTTACATCATCTCATGAACTAGAATGCATTTCATCTGCTGTCACATTTTCTTATCCCAGAGGGTAAGACTTCTGGAGATTAAAAAATAAAAATAAAACAGTTATT